>NC_136491.1:76486625-76759125 GCF_053919585.1 Euprymna scolopes | reverse complement strand
TTAATTTAAATTATCGTAGCTTTTATTTTTGTACTGTTCAAGTAATTGGTCGAGAAATAAATATACCACGCTGACTTACGACAGAGTATAAATACGCTTACTCTAACGTCTATATTAAGTAAAGTGCATGCTATGACGACGTATAATTTCAATTAGTCCCCATTTTATTACCTCCTCAAGAATATGAAGTTACTCACAAAGGAAATTGTTAATGTTGGTAAAATTTAACTCCCTTAAAAATCGAACTCTAGATTAGTAGTATGTGTGAATACACTTCTCAACCTATTTATTAACGAATTTTTTGTCTACAGGCTTAAAATTTGGTATATAGGGTATCCAAACATGTGGAAAACTTTTAATTGACTTTCATTCGGAAAGAAAGATTGCTAAAAGATTAAAATTAAGAAATTGGTACTTGGGGGGGGGAGTCATCGAGTTTTTATTTGTTTGGCAACTGCGCTGTCGTGAAACATGGCAGCTTCCTTATGTTAAAAATAAGCAAGTTTTAAAACATGTTTTAAAGATCGTGGCAAATTTGTCTAATGGGTTACTTGACTCACAGTCTTTAGGTTTTGGTTTTAATCTCAGCTCGAATTTTTTTTTACTTACAAGAAGTGAATTGTTTAGGAAAAAACATAATACTTGCATGTATATGTTTCAGTTTCTTTCCGTTGTTTTCTTTTAAGGAATTAAACGTTTTCTGTTTATCTCCTCTATAATATTTTGATTGCAGAAATTCCCCTTTGGACTAAAGTGCCATAGTTTTTAACAAGAGATGACACATACAAATTCAATACATCTACCCTAATAGCAACTATCTTATGTAGTTTACGACCACCATTTCTGCCACATTCACTTGTGATAATAAAATGCTACATTACATCCGATGAGCAACACCATCACAATTGCTACTTCTACAAAGGAAGGAGTTCATATTTTTCTCCCTAATTATTTAGTCCTAACACCGCTACCAGTTGAGATCGGGACCAATTCTACATTTTCCAACGATACTGTGATTATAGCGCCCTTATTACGCTATCAGCTACATAGACGTAGCATACACATTACTAAATTGCCACTTCTCTGGATAACTATAAATACATTCACACACACACACACACACACACACACATATATATATATATATATATATATATATATACTTACATATAAAAATTTAATCAGTTAAAAAATGTCTACAATATACCTGTCCATACTAAAATTAAACCCTCGTGTTTCCACCACTGTAGACCTAAGATGTCCGCGAGTATTTACAACATAAACAAAAGAAGCATACATTTTGACATTTTTTTTTTTTGCGTTTGTATTCCAATTAGATAAACTGAGCCACAGCAACGCGTGGCCGGACACAGTTAATAAATAAGTAATCTGCATTAATTAAAATATCGTAAATTTTTTAGACTATTGTTCTTATCTTTAGTGCTATTCAATCTTTCCGCTGATGTCACCTCCGACCTTCGTCAGATGCATCGTATCGAACTCAGAAATCTTTCCATCAAACGCCGGAACGTACACAGAATTTGGAACGGAAACTTTTATGTAGTCCACAGAGGTAGCAGGCGCTCGTTTTGTCAATTGTACTTTTCGTATCTTCCGCACTTAACCTCCACAAAAATATCACTTACAACTAAATTTATGCAGCACTTTATCCGCTACGCCAATGGTGTTTTCCAATTGTGAATTACTTAAGACTTCTACTCAGTCATGGTAGACAAAACAAGAGCATGATATCTACGGGGATTAAATAAAAGTTTCCGTTCAAAATTCTGTGTACGTTCCCGAGTTCGATGGAAAGATTTCCGAGTTCGATACAATGCACCTAACGAAGGTCGGAAGATCCATCAGCTGAAAGATTGTATGAACAATGCTCACGATGAGAACAATAGGGGAAAAAACCCAAACAATTCAGTGAATAATCTTCTCATAAAATAAGATAATGAATAATATCAAATATTTTTTAAAAAATCTTGAGTTTGATAGCCTGAATGATACAAAAATCCAAATTAACTATTTTTATCTAAAACAAAATCAGCAACATCATTAAATGTGTTTTTCTATTTATGCTTTGCAGTTCTTTCGATTCTATGTAATTACGAAAACCGATGCCAAATTGGAAACGATTCATTTTATACTATCCAATTTACTATTTTAGCCGTAGATGAGGTTAAAGCGCAGTTCACATATTTTCCGGTCGTCTCCTGGCGTAATTGAATACGATAAATGCGATAGAATTTAAATCTGTCATAGCCGATAACATAAGCGCCCACAAGTTTCATTACTCCAACGACACCCCCAAATGTATGTATGCATATATGCAATTATATAAGTATTGCGCTGACAAAAACGGATGTTCGTGCTGTTTTAATATCATATTTCCGTTTCAGATCGTTGTATATCCCTATACTTGAATTCATATATTTTATATAGCGAGTATGTTGTGCAATAAGCATCCTAGAATAGTAACTCTTGTATTTTTGCTTGTATTTTAGACTTTGAATTGAAAAATAATGTAGGACACTACCGACATTTGATGCTTTTTCTTATTACAAAAAAAGGAGAAATAAGTACAGAGACCTGCATAAATGCATGCTATCGAGAAAATGCTGTTATAGAACGGATATGTCAGAAATGGTTTGCTCGATTCCAAAAAGTAAATGTTTGAATGAAAGATGATACAGTGCTCGCTCTGACCAGTCAAATGTAAACCATAGTTGAATAAGTTTGCCGTTTGACAGCCAAACAAATAGCACACATTCTCAAGATTTCCAAATCGAGAGTAGAAGATGATTTGTATAAGTTCGGTTTTAAAATGTATTTCAAAACACGAATGAACGTTTTGACTAACCCAATATATGAGCCAGTGTACATAAATGTGGTTAAATATATCTACCTACAAGTCTGTGTATGTGTGTCCATATGTGTAGGAATGTATTAGTACTCTATTATTATACTAAACTAGAATTATATTCAATCCGGTTGCATATTCCTGCTAACATATTTATCAAACATGCAACACACACACACACACACACACACACACACACACATATATATATATATATATATATATATATATATATATATATATATATATATATAAAGAGAGAGACAGAGAAAAAAAGAAAGAAAGATACTCACAAAGGAAGGGGTAATGCTTGAGAGGACAGTCTCATGACAGATGAACATATACTACATTATCTTGCCAAATAAGGAGCGCGTGCTTGGATAGATGACATTATGATAACAGAGCAGGTACTGCGCTACGCACTTAATTAAGCATTGGTGGATAGCACATAACTTTGAAATCCTATAGTAAAATGAACATACATAAATTGTATAGTTTCTTATTCATCTCAATTCATATGAGATGTCAGTTGATCAAACTTTGTTTTCCAATTTTTTTTTGTCTATATATTTTAATAGTACAAAATGTATGCTTATATACGTTTCACTTCTGGGTTTGAGTTTTGTTGTAAATTAAATCTATCTTCATTATTTAAGTTAACTGTAATTTGTAATTAACTGTAAAGGTCACCCATATCTCTATTAACTCTCTCGGCCCACTCACTCTCAAATAGTTGCTGTCTCTGATAATATTTATAGAACGAGTGATCGTCTTTTATTGAGCGGGATTATCGAAGCAAAATCAGAAACACGTATTTAAATTAGATGGCACAATAAATACTCTTTTTACTTTTATAATAATAATAATAATAATAATAATAATAATAATAATATGAATTATATGAATATGAATTATATGATTACTGGAGGGCATTTACTATTTTCAGTTATGTAGCAAGAATGTCGAAATATACATTGTGTATTTTTTTCCAAAGGACTCGCCAATTATCAAGGCCCGAACACCACTCGAGAATAAGGATTGATGGATGCAAGGTGGTAGTTTAGTAATTGTTAATCGTGTAGATTCAGTAGAATTTGAATCAATTAAGGGGACGACTCAAGAAGAACTTGTTTATATTCGACTTGAATGTTACCATAATGTAATCGGCTTGGAAACAGGCAAGCGAAATATTGTTTCACGGGCGGGCAGTTCTAGGAAAGAAGCTTTGTTCATGGAATCTGTGTTTAGATTTAGGCACAGATATAGAGTGAGGGGAATTTGTTGACAGTTGTAATAGCTAGTTTAGTGTTTTTTTGTTAAATTTGAAGCCCATTTGCGCACAATAATAATTGATGCACTGCTACATACTTGTATGCCATCACCGGGGACAGAAACATTTGTACACAAAGTATTACCTATAAAAATACAACATTTTGAAAACGAGTAAATACTTGTGTGTCTATTTTTACCGTAGATATTTATAACTCTAGTATCGCCCTTTTAAGGGATCTAAGAGATAACTTGGTGCTGTTTTTTAATATGTAACAAATTTTCAAGACTTTCACAGACCACGAATTGTATATTTCTTATTACAAAGCGGGTGTTCTCTTTTTTTTATCCACAACATATATATAAAGTATCATACTGGATTTATATGCATTTTAGATTAAACACACTTGCCTTACAATATCTTTCATATTCTGTAGTAGTCAGTTGCAGGCATTTCTTTTCTTTCTATTGCATGTATTTTATTTTTTCAGATTTCCACTTATCTGGGCTTAAATTGCTGACTTCGCAGCATTTATGTAATTGAAACTTTGATTTACAATATTTACATTCCAAATTGTTATTAGTTATTTATTTATTAATATTTATTTACACTTTTCGCTTATTATTAGCAAATATTTATTAATTGCGACGCGCTTTTGACATACATTAATATTACACTTTCAATCTATTTATTTTGATTATTAGTTTAATCATGTGTAATAATCATTAGATTCAGGTTAGTTAAAGTACAGTTGTACTACTGCCTATATATTATTGCTTAAGTTCATTTTATACAATTTTTACGTTTATAACTCGTATAGTATAGCCTTATAAGTGCAACAATGCTTACCACTAACACGCTTCAGTTTATATATATATATATATATATATATATATATATATATATGAGCAAACAGTTAATAAAATATGTTAAAAAACACTTTGAAATGAGTTAAAAACATATTTGATCTGAAAAGAAAACACTACATAAATGGATAGTCCTTAATCCGCGGAGTTTTGAAGAAATACGTTCCTTCTCATCAGAGGGTAGGAATTAGCAAAATGCGGGAACGGATTTTGCATGCAGAAGTATTTGATGAAACAACAAGTAAGTCAAAGATCTTACATGAAAACAAAAAAAAGTGAAGCAGAGGGAATACAGTGAAGAAAAAGGTGATTACACATGAATGGATAGTCTGGTGGAAAATAAAAAATCCAGTGACGGTAAAATCCAAATGTAAAACTTCAAGAAAGTTAAACGAGTGTTAATTTCACGAACAGAGCAGACAGGATATTCCGAAAATAACCCAAAACATTGGATGGATAGGATAAAGGAACACCGCGTGCTGTGAACTATTGCCCGAAGCGAATAAAATGAAAGTTAAAGTTCACTTTAAAAGTTAAAAGAAAAACAAGACAAAAGAAACATAAAAAAAACGTGAGTTACCTCTCTCTCATATATTTAAGTCAACGAGTTCAGATTGCCATTGTTTTGTTGGGACTGAGATTTTCTTATATGGATGTATTTCTCGTTGGCATCCTCGAATAGTAGACAAAAGTACCCCTCCCCATCTTTATAATTTGTTATTTTTTATTTCCACTTAATTGGATTAATCCTCCCCTATCATAGTTAATTCATAGTTTTATAAATATTACCAATGCGTGTCGTGTTTTCCGTTATTTTCATACGCTGTTCGTCATCTATTGTATATATCTGGTTTTGAAAGAGTTTCCCTATATTTTTATTTCAGCGAGGTGTACCGAGCCCAGGGCCTACCTGTTTTAATATTCATTGTATTTCATGAATGTCTTATTGAATGTCTTATTTATTATTTTTTTATTACGAACTCACGAATATGTTGTTATTATTGTCTGTTTGCATTAATAATAATGGAATTCGTAACAATATATATATGTGTGTGTGTGTGTGTGTGTGTGTGTGTGTGTGTGTGTGTGTTGCGAATACAAAAAATGAATACCCCGCTTAGACTTAGTTCACAATACATTATAGTCTATATTATATAGTATAGGTAACTTATTGTTTTTTAAAGAAAGCATTTTTATATATAATGGATTTTATTAAAGTTTTAAATGCAAAAAATTATGTATTATGCGTCAACTGTGCTCTGAACAAAAATATTCCTACTGTTGATTTTATCTGCCTGGACTTTCAGCTTGTGCGGTAATAATGGTTTGAATTAATTAAGTATGATACTCCAATTGTGCTTTAAACAGAAACATTAATTTCGAGCGCGACCGTTATATCACAGAACCTACTGTTGGTTTTATATGCGTGGCTTTTCTGTTTGAGCAGTGATAATTGCTTGAATTTAAGTTTTAGATGGAAACCTCGAGTATCATGATTTAATTGTGCTTTAAAGAGAGATATTCATTCAAACGTGCCATTCTCATATCAAGGAACCTACTGCTGATGTTATATGCCAGCTTTTCTCCTTGTAATGAACTTATCAAATGCAGTTTTTATATTAAGCCGTATAACTTGGTCAACTTGGGTCAAAATCGTGTGTTCCATTCTTTCATCGTATTTTTCGATTATTAATACTTATCGAAGACATCCCGATACAAAACCTACCTAAAAACTCTGCCATGGACATAAAGTACATTTGTGTGAAATTTCATAAAAAAATCGACCCAGCCGTTGCGGAGTCTATAGAGAACGAACTCACACGCACACAGGAACACATACAGAGAGAGAGAGAGAGAGAGATAGATAGAGAGAGAGAGACTCGGATAAAGTTTCTTTTATATAACCATAGAGATAAAGATTAAATTCTTATCACGTATTTGGTCGCAACAACTGAGCTACGTTGATTTTCTTCGAAAATTCATAAAATGTACAAGTTGAACTAAAAAGTTTTAAACTTGATCAGCTCAAAAAATCAACTCAAAGTGCGTAGAACGTGTTCTGCATTAGATTTCCAATTTGTCTTTTTTATTTGAAATTTTATTTTGTTTTATTTTTAATATTAAAAGAAAGGATAGTAATTATCAGATTTAATTTGACAAACTATACGCACACATGTATATATCTATATCTTTATCCATCTATCCAATTATCTATCTATGTGTGCGTGTCATTAGTTTATAGAAACTGGTAAGCACGCATGCGGATAAAAAAGATTAAAAAAGAATAAATCAGCAATTAAACATGCGGCTTACTATTTCGTGCTGAATGTATTAAACGACCTTGGAAGGAATTAAATCCAAATTTGTTTTTATTAAGATGTTTTTTTGTTTATTTGTCTTTTTTGTTTTGTTTTGTTTGTTTGTTTTTTTGTTTTTTGTTTTTTGTTTTTTTTTTTTTGGTTTTTGGTTTTTTCGAGAATCATTCTCCTCTTTACGAATACAATAAATGGCGCACAAATATTTTGAAAATAGAATTCCGTTGGCCAATAAAGCCGCTCGTTTCTACTCGTAATTAACACAGATTTTAGTACGAACATATAACAATGTTCAGCTATTGAGCAAGTACAATCTTCATTTCAAATTGATAGTTTGACTATCATTAAAAACTAAATTGCACGCCATCACTTCAACCCAGTCTATTTTTATTGCCAGTCTTTGATTTATTGCCTTTTACTTAAAAATACAACCGAACAAATGATTCATAATTATACCAAGTCGATTAAAATCGGTAACTTTATTAGACATAAGCATCTCCTCTTTCTGATAAGAGATCAGATAATAAGTCTAAGCCCTTTTATTATCTCACATGAGACAATAGACAACTTCTAAAAGTAGTTCTGGGTGATAATGAGTTTACATTGAGTCTAAACTTTTGCAATTCTCAACTGCACTTGAGTAAATTATTTGTTCAGTGTCTTATTATTAAAACTGTTGAAACTTCAAGTATAGCGAGCTTACTGTTATATTATTATTAAATACTATATTGTTATTTAGCATGTAGGATGTAACGCAAAATTTATGGTGTGCTAACATTTTCGTGCCCATTTGTGAAACGTACGTGTGTCATAGCGAAAAAATGGATCGACTGACGAAACCTATTATAAAAATACGAGGACGCATTTAATTTGTTTTTAAATTTTTATCATACAACATGTGAAAGCATGTGCAATACACTACTCTCATCAGCTGTCAACCAGAGTGCTAACACAGTTTCGGTGGTTCATAACCGTTTACTGATAACAACATTATTTCAAACTTAAGTTTGACGAACTAATGAAAGGGCATATAAATTGCTATTCCAAAAAATGATGCGTAATAGAGAAAGACTAAGAGACGAAGCAATTGAATGATATAAGAAGCGTGTGTGCCTCTAAAAATACTGATTTTGTTCGTAGAAATTACAGTATGTTTTTGCCGAAGTTAATTTTTTTTTTTAATTAAACGTTAAGTAGAATTTTACTTAGAATCCAAACATGTGTTGCCTGTGGATCTTTCGATCTCATGACCATTTGTTTCCTTTTTTCCCCACTTTAAAAAATGGATTTGTATCTAATACTGCCATCGTGGAGAGGCAACTATAAGGACAGTCCGAGCGACGAATTTGCCAACCAACACACGCGGACTGAAGTGTTTGAGTGCATCGAAAATCTAGTACTCATTTTATTGGCAGAGATACTGGGTTGTTTTTGTCAGACGTTACACAATGATGATAACGTATTTATCTATAATATAAATCTCACCTGTCTGTTCAAATGTATGTATGTATGTATGTATGTTTGCCTAAAATTTTCGACAAAGGCGAAGAATTTTCACGAGATCTGCATCGTTTTGATGCTCGACCCTTCGAACGACAAATATCGAAAAATTGGCTAAAACATTAATTCCTTCACCTTCAACTGGGCATTTTTCTACAAGGAGGGGTCGTTTTTTTTTCACCGATATTTTCGAAAGTCATCCCCTCTTTTCGATTGACTAGCCTTAATTCAGTTTTTCGCCACTTTACGTGTGGCGATGGATGCAACGGCAAAGACGTCACGTTCTTTTTTTTCACGTTCTTTTCCTCCTTTCCGGTACAGGTTCAAGCCTGCCTGCCTTCTACCACTTTTTATTTCTGCTCAACACACACCTCCAAACATCCGGGCAAGGCCGGACATCCTGGCTCGTGTAATAATAAGCCTTATTTATTATTTGTTTTATGTGGATCTTTGCATCTCATTAATGTTTTCGTTCTTTTTATCCTCTCGTTTTCTCACGCTTGTTAAGAACTGGTTTTGATGTTTCGGCCTCGAAGCCCTTATCTGCGCAGCCAAGTTGTACGACACCTTCATACATTTTATTTCTTTCTTCCCATCGATTTTCTTTATGAATGGCACATGACAGCTTGCGTGATTCTGTTCAAAACCAAAAACCTAGAAGAAAGAAAACAACTTTTGTTTTTTTTTTTTGTTTTTTTTCTGCTCTGACAGAAAGAAAATAAGAAAGATACAAGGCACGCTCTCGAAATATGATTTTTTAACAATACTTTTCTATATAATGATAATTGAATTTACTGCTCAACCGGTACGTATACTGCATTGATACTCAAGAAGAATATCTCTATTCTATCTATCTATATAAATAAAATGAACTCATTTTCCCCTCCGACTTTGACCTTAATAGGATTAAAAATCATGGCATTACATGCAAATGTAATGCGTAACAACTGCAGCACATTAACTGAGATGTGCTATAGGCCTATTACCTCTACGGTTCCTCGACAATGGTACATTCCTATATTTTTTTCCGGTGAGAGTCCACTGCCAAAATCGGTCAGATTCAATGGAAGTTGCAACATCTTTTCTCTTTATTAGATTCCTCCTTTCCCCGCTCCCCATTTACACCGCAGCGGATGCGTTCACAAGGAACAATACGAAGAAACAACGGTTTGGAATCGTACAAGGTTATTTATGCCGTTTTTGTTTTTTTTTTTTTTTTTATCTTTTCCCCCTGATTTATGCTTTCTGTTTTTCCCATAATAAAATAAAAATAAAAATAAATAAAAAGAAAACGCGATTATTATTATTATTATTATTATTATTATTATTATTATTATTATCTTTTTGCTTTTTTTAGTTAGTGTAAGACGCAACCTGCGGGACTAACCGCTTTTTACTTCCGGTTTTACCGACTCTAACCGTGAAATCTAACTATGACCTGTATTTATTAGTGCTTTAAACTAACCATTTACTTATACACAAAGAATTCATTCTTTAATATTTATTATTAACACACAACGATACCGTGATTTCACTCGCATTACACTTAAATTAAAATTAAAACAAATAAATTCATTTAGAATTCGAGAAAACAAAAAAATTAATTTAGAATTCGAGTGTGATGAGTGACTACTGAAACTAAACTAAAACAAACTTCACTGCGGAATTGATATTTGACCTAATTCACTTTTGGGTTAATTCATCACGTTTTTTTTTGTTTTGTTTTTTGTTGTTTTGTTGGGTTTTTTTAGCTTCCGCCTCAATGATTAGAGTTCGAGTCCCCACCCCCCTCGAACTTTTTGGGGATTTTTCAAACACCCGGGCACCGCCGGACCGTTCGTATTGAATCATGTTCATTTTTATAATTGTTTTGTTTTTTTCACTATTTTTTTAATAGTTTTAACCTTGTTTGTTTTTATAATATTTAAACATGGTTATTACTTCGCTTATACGCCTCTAAAAAACCGTGCAACGCTGGGCACCCCGCCACGCTAGTATAGAATAAGTCAGTTCATACAGCAGAACAAGCGGAGACACGTAATCATGATTTTTTTAAATGCTCACATTTTACACACATAAAACTGGACGTGTCTAACTCTGTCCTCGTGAAGTGGCGAGTCAATAAGGACAGACCGTATAAAGAATTGACTGAGCGACGAACAGACCGACTAAATGTGTGCTTAGTTAAAATCTAATGTTAATTTTATTGGTAGAGTTACTCGTGTGTCTTTGATAATAATGGACAGACAATAATGATAACGACATTCAAACTATAAATCAGACAGATTTATTTACAAGCCAAACATTTGTTCTTTGTGACTCTTTGAATCTTTGTTGTTTTTTTTTGTTTTGTTTTTTCCTTTTTTGCTCACGTTTATTTGCAACCAACTTTGTTTGTTCCTGAAGTGGTTTGTCTCGCCAGCATTATCACAACTGAGAGCCGTCATAAGTGATCAAACCAAACATTCAAATTATATGACTGTCAACCTTCCGAATATAAGCGATAAGGTGTTAAGGATAATGTTCTCACGTAGCTAATGGCGGTTATATCTATGAACAATTAGACGCTAAGAGATTTTTATTTATTTACTGTTAGAATGTAAGCTGATAAGCCTATTACTGAAAGAATGGGCTCATCCAAAGACAATAAATATTGTTAAATCTAACACGTTATTGGGTAGCGATTCGTGGCAGTTATGGCCTTAGAATCATGACGTGTGCTTTTGTAACATACTTTTGCTAATACAGTTTTGGTTAGCAAATACAACTGTGTTTTTTCTTCATTATTACAGGCCTGTACGGCAACATTACAATATTATGATATCCATTTACTTAACAACAAATATGTTCTGAGCTTTCATGAGAAGTTTAACGAGACATTTAGGCGCCAAGAATTCTGCACGTATTACACTGCGATTTAACTCCACCAGGAATCAATCAGCTTTAAATATTTCCGCGTCACATGGTTAAAGCAACCAACAAGAACATATACTTCACAAATGGAACGCAATCGAAACTAAAATGGCCAACTACCGCAATCATATCTAATAAACCTTCGCACATGTCAATAATTTAAGATAACTGTAACAAATATGGAACAAGAAGAAAATAACCATAATATCAATAATTGTATGGGCACTTGATACTATCCCAAAAACACTAAAAAATAACAACTAGAACAACTAGAAGAAATTAGATCGAAAGGGAAACGTGAGATAATTCAACGAACGACAATGAGGAAAAAACTCGAAAGCTTAAGGAAAATCATTGAATGTGGAAACCAACCAACATGGAAAACGAATGAAAATCTATCACAGACAATTTGATCTGGAACAATAACCATGATATAGAAATGAACATTTTAATGGAAGTAAACATCCATTAAAATGATTGCCTTTACATAAACATAAAAACAATCGTGAATAATCAAGAAGGATTTAAAGATTGAAAAGGGAGAGAATCGACCTGACTTCCACTGAAACGCTGCAGAGAGCACTGAAACCTTCAGGAGATTTGGTGCCACTTAAATCTCAGAGAAAACTAACAGTGGTTGCTAACGAAAAGTTAAAACTGTTGCGATAATGGCTTGTTGCTACAGACACCAAGGGATCCCATCGATTAATGATCTATGTGAGAACTTCTAGTGAATAATAATAATAATAATAATAATAATAATAATAATAATAATAATAATAATAATAATAATAACAACAAATAGCATGAAGAACTGGCAAACAAATTGAATTTCAGGAAATGTTGTATTAGGCAAGGTGAAAATTAAGAGAGGGATCTTTCAGGATGATATTCTTCCCCCTCTGCTTTTTGTCATCAGCTTGATCCCGTTGACATTTCTTTTGCGGAATGTAAAAGCAGGATATGAAATCGAAAAAGGACTTCTTACAGTCAACCATCTACTATTTATAGATGACCTTAAAGTTTTTGGAAAGAATGAGAATCAACTTGATACCTTGATGAACACGATCAGATTGTTTAGCAATGACATAAGGATGGAATTTGGCATCTCCAAATGTGCTATTCTTGTGGTGAAAGGAGGCAAGTTAGTCCACTCAGATGGCCTTGCACTTCCAACAACAAATCTGATAAAGAATGTTGACACCGATAGAGGTTACAAGTATTAAGAGATATTTGAAGCGGGTAAGATTAAGAACGTAGAAATGAAAAATTAGATCACAGCTGAGTACATCAGAAGATTAAGAGTTATTCTTTAATCACATCTCCACAGTCGGAATACAATATATGCCATCAACGCTAGAGAAGTTGCTATCATTCGATATACTGCTGGCATACTTGACTGGAAGGTGGATGAATTGAAATGTTTGAACATAAAAACACGTAAAATTCTCACAATTTATGGGGCCTTTTCTAAGAAAAGGGATGTAGATCGATTGTATCTACCTATAAAGAAAGATGGTCGAGGCTTACTTAGTGTTGAAGATGTTGGAAATATAGAAGAAGAAAGTCTAAGTAAATATATTTCTGAACGCTATGATATTCTTCTACATGAAGTGAGAAGAGAAAAAATATTAAGACCTGGGATGAAGAAAGGTTAGCTATTACAAGAGAGAGAGGAAAATTACAACTTCACAGTGCATTCTTTAAGAATACTGAATTCATAGATAACGACAGCTGGAATTAGTTGGTCAGGGGAGATCTTAAACGATCTACTGAGAGCACATCAATGCCCGCCCAGGAACAAGCCACTTGCACTAGGTCCATCAAACACTGCATCAACAAAACTGCAGAATCACCGATGTGCAGAATGTGTAATGAAAGGGAAGAAACATTAGTGCAGTTTCAGAATATCCTATGCTAGTTCAACACCAATATAAAAAACAGAGACACGAAAACATTGTATAGGTCTTACACTGGAATATACGCAAACTCTATGCATTAGACCATAATGAGAAGGTGTATGAGCATAAACAAGAAGTGGTGCAGGAAAACGACAATGTCAAACTTCTTTGGGATATGCGCATACAAACTGATAAGGTCATTGAACACTCCAGACCTGATATAATCTTACTAAATAAAAACGAGAACTTGCTCAATTATTGGTGTAGCCTGCCCTTGCACTCACAGAGTGCAAGAGAAAGAACAAGAAAAAATAAATAAATACCAAGATCTAAAATGGGAATAAGTTAGACTCTGGAAATGTAAAGAAGTCAACGTGATTCCCATTGTGATTGGAATGCTTGGGACCATAACAGAAAGCTACCACAAATGACTTAATCAGATTGACAAAACAATTTCTTTTACAATCTTACCTGTTTATCTTGCCTGTTGGGAACAGTGAAAGTATAAAGGTATAGCTTAAATTTTAAAAGGGGGAAAACGCCATAAAATAAAGAATGTTATGAAACAATAATAACATATCAGCACCTTGAACTGTATCGCAGTCAATGTGAATCCCATTGTAATTGAAAAGCTTGGGAACATAACAAAAAAGCCACCATAAATGGCTTGATCAAATTGACAAGACGATTTCTTTTACAGTTTTGTAAAAGGCTTGCCCGTTGGGAACGGCGATAGTGTTAATACAAAGGAATTTACCTGATTTTTAGGAAAGAAAACCCAACTAAAATCATCCAAAGGTTGCGACTACTATAATAATAATAATAATAATAATAATAATAATAATAATAATAATAATAATAATAATAATAATAATAATCTATTATACATAGACCAAAGAATTCTGAAGAGGGTCAAAAGTAGAAAAAAAAGAACTTAGCCTTGGCATGGATAGACTATAAGAAAGCATGTGATAGAATCTCGTAAGCGTTGATAATAGAATGCCTGAAAATATACAAAATGTCAGGTAATATAATCAATCTGATAGAAAATGCAATGAGAACATGCAGACTTGAACTGATAGCTGATGGACAATACATAACTGAAATCAAAATATAAATAGGGATCTTCCAAGGTGATTCCCTATCACCATTACTGTTCATTATAGCCTGAACAACATCCTAAGAAAATGCCAAGCCGGATATAAGTTCACTAACACGGAAAAAAACGAATTAACCACCTAATGTATATGGATGACCTAAAACAAAGACAGAACTAAAAGCAATAATAAACACTACCAGAATATTTAGCCAGGATATCCAAATGGAATTCATTATGGAAAAGTACGTACTGCTCACCGTGAGAGGAGGAAAACTAAAAGCAACAGAATGTATAGTACTGCCCAATCAAACAGAAATAAGCGCACTAAGTGAACATGAGAGCTACAAATACTTGGGAGTGCTGAAAGCAAATGCCATCAAAGCAAGAGAAATGAAAGGAAAATAGGAAATGAATACATCAGAAGAACAAGAAAATTCATCGAAACTAAACTAAATATTCGAAACCTAATTAAAGGAATAAACACGTGGGTAGTATCACTAAGATACTCTGGGCCGTTTATAAGCTGGACCAAAGGAGAACTAAGAGATCTCGACAAGAAGACCAGGAAACACATGATGATGCGCAATACACTTCTCCCTAAGGATAATACTGACCGACTATATGTGAAAAGAACGACGGAGGAAGAGTGTTGGTCTGTATAGAAGACTGTAAATAACGTAAAAACAGAATTAGAAAAATAGATAATTTCAGAACATATAAAGAATAATTACAACACACATCAAAGCAAGTATCGACAAGACACACGAAAACAGCAAATGCAGACTCTGCGAACAAAGTGACAGAACAATAAACCACACAATATGTGAATGCAGCAAACTGGCCAAAAAGAATATAAAAATAAACACAATCAAGTGGGAATGCAGTACATTAGCAATCATGAAAACAATTACATCTGGAACACACGACAAATGTTGCACACACAAACCGGCAATAGTGGCGGAAAATGAAAGTCATAAGACCTATGGAACATGGATATACAAACGAATAAACCCATCCAAGCAAGAAGACCAGATGTCATAATAGTCAACTAGAGGAAAAAGTCCTGCCTGACTGCAGATTTTCACAGGGTAAAGATCAAGGAGTCTGAAAAGTGGAGCAAATACACAGAATTGGCCTAAGAGTTCAAATGGATCTGGACAATGAAGAAAGTAAAGATAACACCACTAATAGCTGGAGCACTAGGAACTATACCGAAAAACTTTGAAAAAAAGAATGGGACAGATTATATCAGAGGGATGGCAGAGAAGATAAAGCGAATATCAATAATGAAAACTGCAGAAATATTAAGGAAACCCCTTGAATGCGGAAACTAATCCACATGAGCAACAAATACAAACCGGCCACATACAAACTGCAATAAAAAATAAAGCAAAAAAAATAGAGAAACATCGCATAGAATTACGAAAACTTAAACCGCAAAATTGTAAGTTAAGTCCCCCCTTCAATAATTGTAGTATCAGCACCGATTCACACCACATGAAATAGCCGAAGAGTGAAAGACCGAATAAAGAAAGCACTAACCAGACCTCTACTGCATGAATGCTAAGATGGCTGGACCTTGGTGAAGTTTATTGTCACCCGAATTCCAGTAAAGACCAATAGTCATTGGCATTAAAAAGGCTGTTACGATAATGCAAATTTATTTGCGAAGATCATCGAAAGAGGTGGACAATAGTAAAAATCGGGGAGGGGGATTATTGTCATCTAGACTGCAAGGAAATCTACCGGTTTTTGTCAGTGACTAATCTCTGATAATGACTTTTGTGAAACTTCCTAGTGATTACAAATAATAATAATAATAATAATAATAATAATAATAATAATAATAATAACAATAATAATAACAATAATAATAATAAGTAATAATAACAACAATAATAACAATAATAATAATAATAATAATAATAACAGTAATAAATAATAATAACAATATGATAACAATAATAATGATAAATAATAATAAAACCGATAATAATAACAATAATAACAATAATAATAACAATAATAACAATAATAATAACAATAATAATACATAATAATTATAATAATAATAATAACAATAATAATAATAACAATAATATTAATAACTAGCAAGACCCGTGTACTAGTATTGCCTAGAAAAATTGAAAAAAATCCCTAAATACTCGAACACAAATTACTTATTTGAATAATATATATTTTTTATGAACCGGATGGTTTAAGCTATAAATTAATTGGAAGTAAAACATTTTCTTTGCTATTTATGAATTTCTGTGGTGAACAGAGAACAGCTGTGATATTACTGCAAACTCGAACGGTAAAATAAACTTGAATAAAATTTATGCTTATTTTTAATATTAAAGTTTCAACGCATATGAAATTCTGTATTAGTTTATTTGTTGGGTTATCAGTTTAAATTTAAATAGCAATATGTAACGTGCAATCTAATTCACATGCGAACAATTATGTTACATTTTATTTTCTCTTTGGTTTGGCTGGGGATGGTGCTCTCTATCGGGTAGCAAACATTTACCTTTTATTTCAAAGATTCTAACGAGGAGATCTTTCTTTTTCAATTCTGGCATTAACTTTTTGATAATAAATAACATTGTTTCTAAATTACATTTTCATTATTATGTTTATTGTTGTTGTTGTTGTTGTTTGTTTGTTTGTTTGTACTCATTAGGAGTTCTCACACAGGTGATCATCAGAGATCGCCCACTGGCAACAACCGGTTGTATTCACTGGAGTATGGATTACAAGTCTTTTCAGATTTTTAGTATTCTTCACCTCTTTTTGCAAACGAATTTTTGTTATCGCAACAGTCTTTTGCCATTGAATTTTCGCTGGTAATATTTATTCACTACAATGTCTATTTGGTATTCACTGTAATTTGGGTGACAATAAGCCTTCTCAATGTTCCAGTTTCCTTTACATTCCTTGGAGATCTGATTAGTTCTTTCTCTTCTTCGTTTTTTCCATCCCCGTTGACCTTTCGATTATTCACTGTCGTGCCAGCATCGGCTGGCACTAAATAAATTGGTAAGTGGGCGTTCTCTATTCTATTCTCCTTTAATTTAGAGGGATATTCAACTTTATTGAGAGGGGACTTATTATTATTATTATTATTATTATTATTATTATTATTATTATTATTATTATTATTAACATATTTTTTAAGATTAATTGGAAACTATTAGAAATCCATAAAATGTTAAGAAATATGTTATTAAATGATGAAAATCATTTTTTTTCTTCGGAATACAGCCTTTTCTTTTTTCTTTTTTTATTCTTCATTTTTCTGGTGATATTAATCCTGAGAGGTTGGCTTCTCGTGAAAAGAGAAAGGATACGCCATTTTGTGGGCGATTGTTGTAAATCTGAAAATTATGTGTATGTGCGTGGTTTGGCACGAAGTTTAAATGAAAGGAGCTTGGTCACATGTTTTAAAACATTTAGTAAGATTAATTTGAAAATATTGGAAAACGAAAAATGTTAAGAAATATTTTATAAAACAATAAAACCTTTTTTTTTTAATTTAAGTCTAAGAAAAAATATTAAAAAAATGTTTTTTTTAACGCCGATATAAAATAATAATTTGCATTTAAAGTGTTCTTTATTTCTTGAACGAAAATACTTCTAAATATTTAAAAAATTTATTACACACATGAATAAATATTTTGGCATATTAAAATTTATTTTACAGCAATAAAAACAAGTTAAAACATCGCTTTATATTCATTTGATAACAAAAAATTGTTGCCATTTTCTTTTAGAAGATATGTCTGAATTTGACATAAAATTTTATTTTTTTATAAAACAATTCATTTAATTTTATAAAATGATACACAAAAAAGTTTTGTGCAAGCCAAAGGATTCATTTCATTCGGCATTTAGGCGAATATTAAGCAAAATGAGTTCTTATTTTATACTCGAGGATAATTGTTAATGATGTTGTCAAGAGGATGGTGAGTTAACACTGTTAGTATTGACAATGATTAGTGAAATGTCCCATAAATGTGCAATCTAGTATCATGTAAGTATTATTATGTATTTCTGTACTTTCTACATTGACTAAAAGATTTCACCTAACGTTTTCAGAAGTGTGTATACTTGATATCAGTTGAAAATATATATATATAAGACAGCAAATCATTGAAAAGGGAACGATGTTGCAGAATTCAGTACCATATTAATATTAACTAGCGGGACCTGTAGAAATTCCACAGCAGCATTTTTCATATGTAATATATTGTTGCTGGGCATGCTGTGAGCGTTCTGTTCAGCATGAATGAAGGCACAATCATATTATTCTATTTTTATTAAAACTGTATCGCCCCCTTACTAAAATAATAACTTTGATATATTTCCTCGACTGATAATTTCATTACAAATACACCATTTTTCTTAGTCGTAAAGGATTTGTCTTCCACTGAGAGAGTAGAAATTGAAATGTAGCTCCTGAGGAACAGATAATACACTTTGATCTTAGCCAAAAGGCCAAGAAAGGCAAATCATTTTTATTAGCTTTGCCTCACAGCGACACCATTTTTTTTTTTTTTTTTAATTTCAATTTCCTTTTCAAGGTTGACAAGGTTTATTTAGAATAATCCACTTTCCTTTTTTTAGGGATGCACAGCATGATAACAGACGGAGCGATAAGCGTAATAATAATAATAATAATAATAATAATAATAATAATAATAATAATAATAATCATCATAATAATAATAATAATAATAATAATAATAATAATAATAATAATAATAATAATAATAATAATAATAATAATAATAATAATAATAATAATAATAATAATAATAATAATAATAATAATAATAATAATAATAATAATAATAATAATAATAATAATAATAATAATAATAATAATAATAATAATAATAATAATAATAATAATAATAATAATAATAATAATAATAATAATAATAATAATAATAATAATAATAATAATAATAATAATAATAATAATAATAATAATAATAATAATAATAATAATAATAATAATAATAATAATAATAATAATAATAATAATAATAATAATAATAATAATAATAATAATAATAATAATAATAATAATAATAATAATAATAATAATAATAATAATAATAATAATAATAATAATAATAATAATAATAATAATAATAATAATAATAATAATAATAATAATAATAATAATAATAATAATAATAATAATAATAATAATAATAATAATAATAATAATAATAATAATAATAATAATAATAATAATAATAATAATAATAATAATAATAATAATAATAATAATAATAATAATAATAATAATAATAATAATAATAATAATAATAATAATAATAATAATAATAATAATAATAATAATAATAATAATAATAATAATAATAATAATAATAATAATAATAATAATAATAATCTCATATACACCCCTCACAAAATATACAAAACACGTCGCCAGCCTCGGTTTGCAACATACAAAATGAATGCGAAGACTAAAGGAGTATAGAAATATCAAGAATAGAGAGCACATTTCAGACCGTACGAAGAAGAGGGGAATAATTTCGAATACTATTGCCACTCATCTTCCAAAGAAAATTAAAGGTTAGTATCGATAGCAATTCAATAGTAAATGGGTGCTTCAAAACCACAAAATAGGTTACAGCAGATTTCTGGAAATGTGGAGGGGTTTCTTATCGTTCAAACAGCTAGGAAAACCATTTACTGCTGTTAGTAAATGATCACTGGTAACAGCTCCTATGGTAACTCAACCCCTCGAGCTGAATTCATACTATACTCGGGCCGCCAGAGTCTAGTCCAATTAATAGGATGGTTGTTCTATGCCGTCCTGCGATATGATTACGTACAGTTTTAGTAGGTTCAATGTTTCAAACTTTATTTTCTCTTTCTTTGAGAAGTTAGTTCATTGCTAATCTCCTGAGACTCCCTACCCGGAAATGCCCATGGGATTGCCCTAGCTATTTTTATTCGGTGAGACTGTTTTGGGTTTTTTATAGGCGATGGTTTTAAAAATCCCATTTTCCTGACCTTGTGTTTAATCTTTGCATTGTGAGAGAGAAGTAAGTAAAATGAAGATATATATATATATATATATATGTTGCTTAAGAGGCAAAGCCTCACCTTATATATATATATAAATATATACAAGTACTTAATAAAACATGTTAAAAGCACTTTAAAAAAATAGTTAAAAACATTAAATTTTTAAAAAGGAATCACTAAATAATTTTTTTTTACATTGGCGTCACCACTTATCAAGGCCAATAGGCCACTCAAGGATAAGGGTTAAAGAGTGTACAGTAGTCAAAAGGACAATATAGTAATCGATAGTAATGGAAGTTCGGTAAATTTTTTAACTTAAGTGGAACGGCTCATCAGAAACTTGTTCACGTTGGACTTGAAGACAGCCATATTATAGACAGCTGGAAAGCAGGAAAACGGAAGACAATTCCACAGGCGTGCAGTTCTAAAATTATTGATAATGTTTTCAGCTAGTCTAGTGTTTCTTGTGAAAGTTTGGCGAGGGGGGATCATAAATTGAAGCTCAGTCGAACACTTTCCATGAAAATAACGATAAAGCAGAGACAAACTCGCAACATCTCTTCTGTGAGATAGAGGTTGCAGCAAAGAGAAAAGGACATCTCCCACCAGGCCACGAAGTCTATTTTGAACCCTATCAAAGGCAGGACAAGTCTTTTCTAGCAGCTTCTGCCCATATGTGGCAACAGTATTCCATCCTTGGACGTATCTGGCTCTTATATAGATAGAGAATTGCATCAGCAGTGATATATCTACTGGATCGATAGAAGTATCCGATCATTTTTCCTGCGGCCTTGGCAACAGATTTGATGTACGTATTCCATTTAAGATCAGGAGTAAAGGTCAAGCCCAGAAGCCTGTCAAAACTTGACGCCTCCCCAAGACGAGAGCCATTCATTTTAATTGATGCCAGATGGGGATCAGAACGTTGATGATGTAAAGATAGAAGCTTGGTTTTAGATGCATTAAAAGTAACCAGCCACTCCTTTCCCCATTGTACAACGTGATCAAGATATATATATATATATATATATATATATATATATATATATATATATATATATATATGTATGATAAATTACTCAACTAAAAGTATTTTTTATATTAGCTCTTGTAAATATTATTTACATGCTATCTACTTGTTCAGTTGCTTGAGGGTCACCCGCTTTTGTGCTCATATTCTTCTAGCACGCCCTTTTCATCATTTGTCTCTTTTAAGAACACGTGTTGTGCAACATGGTGTCATCCGCCCACACTCGCTGAAGCATTTCACATGCTTGAAATGCAATTATCCTTAACTGGACCCAAATATGAGCGTAATTCGTTGCTTGGAGTATAGCGGTCTTTCAAAAGTTCTTGTAGGTGTAAAAGAGTAAAAACAACAAGTGAAAGTGTCTATTTAAATGGACATTCGATGAGGTCATTTGCGAGCACCGATCCCATCAACCGTGGGTTAGAATTGCCCACTATCAACGCGATGGTTGTAGGTTCAAACTCTGGCTAGGGAAAGGTGCTGGTCTAGACACACTGATGAGCTGTGATACAACGAAACAGTACTGTATGTGGATATATATATATATATATATATATATATATATATATATATATATATATATATATATATATTTGTTTATTGTATTGGTGATTTAAAAAAAGGTTAATTTATCCACGATGGAGCATTCCCCTGACTGCTAGGTGGGAGTTATATATTGTTTTCTTTTACAAAATAATTAGTAGACAGCTCGGTATTGCCCTGTCGTAATATACGCTTAAATATGATATTTTGATTAATGTCTTTGTGTTATTATAATCTATTGGACCCAATACATAGTAATGATTTAAAAAGTTTTTAAAAATGCCTCGTGCACCACCACCGAGAATCAAAATTAAAACGTTTATCATACGATTTACTTTTTCCTTTGACATTAATGCCTGAGTTATGAAAACATGTTTGCTGCAAGGCTAAAAATTAAAACATAAACCAATAGCTATTACGTTACGCATGCATATTCGTAATGCCGTTGTTCGACTTTCACCTGGTCAATTCTATTTCTTTAATTTTCACACTTTTGCACCAATATTTCCCTGCTAAAACCCAAATATGAAGTTCCGCATGGATTCGAATACACTATATATTAAGTTTCGTGTCTGTAGACGAAAAACTTACAGAAGAGTTTGGTAGGCATTTTTTTAACAAATATATATACGCATGCATTAATATATATAGAAATAGGTTTGTTCTTATTATAACCTTTTTACGCAATTATTATACAAGTATAAATCATGTAGAATATCTGCATGAATATAATTACGCATAATAATAAACTAAAGATGATCATCCTTTAAGAAAACCAAAAAATCTAAAAGGAATTAATTAAAATGAATGTTTAAAATGATTATACAAATTAGCTAGATCTTTTGCAGATGAATTCAATTCATATGTAACAAAGTTGCATTTTCTTTTTGAATAAATTTTTATAAAAGGGTTTTAATATGAATGTCAATACAAAAACATAAATAATTCAGGGGCGCGTTTCAATGTCTACGGTATTTCAACAGTACAGCCAAGCCGAATATCCGTAGACAGCGAAAAAAATGTCCACACACACACACACACACACACACACACACACACACACACATATATATATATATATATATATATATATATATATATATATATATATATATATATATATATATATGTATGTATATGTGTGTTGACACAGATATTTTGTCAAAAGCGATGGGGAAAATTATGCGTCGCCAGTGATCGCATTCACTACGTATTTATCCAATATATGACTAATATATTGATATACTAGCAGGGGTACCCGGCGTTTCTCGGATGTTTCGAGGTGTGTGCGGTTTTGAGTAAATCAAAACAAAAGAATAAAAAAAATCGTTGGGATTGTTTAATAAATAAAAAGTGATGTTAGGTAAGTAGGAAGGATCAAACCCGGAGTATTGGGGCAAAGTTGGAAAATTAAGTGTGAAAAAAAAAAACATGCAATGTTAACAACTCGACCACCAAGAAAATCCATTTTAGGTGTTTATGAAAAAAAAAAAAAAAAGACTACGGTAGGTCAGCGCGAATGTGAAAATATTATGTGAATTGTCCGGCATGCTAACCACTATGCCACGGAGCACTGCAACTGAGTTTAGTGATTTTAAGTAACTTAACATGAAAGAAGTGAACGGTTGTATTAAATTAAATTTGGAATAGAAAAAGGTACATATTCTATAATGAAAAAGATTAGAAACTTCCCATAAGAATTTCCTATCAGAGTTTTAAAACATTGACCTGACAGGAATATGGGTGGAGTGTGGACAATACTTATGAGACTGCCATGCTGATAATTCACAGCAAAAAATAACTATAAATAATAGAAGGGAGAATTGGCTTTCCTATTTGTATAAAGCTCTTGGATACACAATGTTTGATGTTCTACCCTCTGGTGCTAATATATATAGATTGTGTGGGGAACCTACCCGTGAACATCCTACATAAAACTGTCCGTGACTAAAGCAAGAAGAAGCTAAGTTCAGACCAACCACTGCCAAGGTTTGTCCTTGTGACTTATTTATTGTCATGGCAAAACATAATTTTATTGGGAACTGAAGCCTTTTAAATGGAATTGTTGAATCTGATGGAATAATTGGTATTCTAGAAAGAAATGTCAATTCGCCTGTAGCTACACCAGTCAATATGACTGATTCTATCACATGAGGTTGCATTCGTGTTACACATAATCTTGTTCCATTGCATAGTCGTGGAGCATCAAGGTTTCTGAGTAACACAATTGGACATCCAGATTTCAGTTTTAATTTGTGTGGTGGCATACCAGGTAATTGCAAGGAATTTAAAAATTCTGTAGGGTACTGTACAGCATGGTCATTATCTACAGTAGAATCTAGAGAAGTGTAAATTTGTTCCTCACCTGGAATTTCATGAAGCAGTTGGTCATTGATGATGTGTACCATATCATTTTTTGGAGCTAAAATTGCTCTTTCTGTTAGCCATTGAGGATTAGTATAATTTGCAGCTATATTTGGGTAAACTTTGTTACAAAGTTCTGCGAGTGGGGAAACAATTGATCCAATACTTGAAGTAATTACAATTTTACCATGTTTGTCTGTTGGAATTTTGCCATCTTCAATTTGTAGAATTATGGAAGCAATTTTATCAGCCAATGGGTCACTATTAAGATGGACACGCATGTTTGTAGATAAGGTTACAGTCTTGATGTACTTCCACAAATATGACAATTTAATGCAAGCATCGAGCTCATCAGCAGGACAGATAATAAAATTGTGATGCCACCCATGACAACATCACGTGACTTGAGATCACGCAATGTTTTAATATATGAGGGGAGTAAAGTTTATGTAAATGCAAACATCGGACTGTATTTTGCAAACGAAATAAACCGGTAATGATGTATATTTATTTGTTATTTATTGTTAGTTCTTGTAGTGGCCAATTTTTGTGGAAAAAAAACATTGCTGTGGATGTTTCCAATACCCCGGTTTTGGGGAAGTTATAATCGCCCCCCCCCCGGCAAACAGAAGGACCCAAATATGTAAACTGTGCAAAACTGGGCGGGCAAAAATGAGTGACTTAGCCGATTTATCCTAAATTTTTTGTAGGTTTCCTATGAGTTTTCTATTGTATTCGAAAGAGTAAGGAGTAAACTTAATGTGCCAAAGGGGAAAAAAGTATTTGTACACATGAAAAATAAAGTTTTCTGGGTCTATTTCCGAGTTAATTAGTAAAGTGAAGTGCTAAGACATTGTAAAAAAAACACCTTGTTAGTACAAAACATGAATTAAATAGAGCCAAAAACAACAAATTAAAAATTCGTACATGACGCAATGGAAAATGTGTGTTAAAATCATTGGTAGATGCCCCCCCCAAAAAAAGGAAGTAAATAAAGAACGAAATAAAAACTGGAGAAATAGAGGTTCTACTGCAAACCGGAAAGAATAAAAATGCAACAATATTGAATAACCGCAAGAATCGTACGCTGAAAAATGTAAGTATTTGTAAAAATTAATAGTGTTAGTTTGGTAGAGTAAAGTAATTATATTTTTTTTCTTAAGTAATTGTGTATTTGTTTTGGTTTATTGGTTGTTGTTGTTGTTGTTGTTTTATTATTTTGGTATATTTTATTTTGTGTAAGCGATCCGTTGCAGACGATGTGTTTTTGAATTAAACCTGTTTGTCTGCATTGTGGTGGTGGTGGTGGTCATCGTCGTCGTCGTAGTCGTAGTCGTCGTCGTAGTCGCCGTCGTCGTAGTCGGTTTCTTCCCATTCGAATGTCGTCTGCTTACATATCAATGGTTTAATGAAACTGTCACCAAGGGAAAAGAAGTAAGAAATAGCAAAAAAATAATAAATAAATAAATAAATAACCACTGATGTAATAAGTCAGCCGTCCCCTGAGTATGAATTCCGAAATTAGTGGATAGATAGCATAATCTAAAAGTGAAAAATAAAAAAGAAGAAGTCGTATTATCGTCTGACAGCGATCGCCCGATCCATGGCTAACGTGTAGTAACGTAAACCGGCCCCCCAGAAAAAGAACAAAAAGGAAAGTCCATGTACGTGAATATCGCCGCATATAAAACTCTATTTACCTGAATGTCGTCTGGTAAGTGGTACGGTGAAAAAGTAAAGGAACGTGGCACAAATAGAGTTGGATACACAAGTAAGAGTCGTAGAGTGATAGAGTGTAAGTAAAACCTGGAATATCAGGTTGTGTCGTTTCGTTTCGTTTTAACAATGGAAAGAGCAGAAAAAGGAAAGAAAAGAAAAGAAAGAAAGAAGGAAAGACCGAAAGGACAGATTATAAAGGAAGTTTGGTAAGAATTAGCTTTACAGAAGTGAAATATCATGTAGACTGAAAACACAACGAAAGGTAAGAAAGAAAGGAAGAAAGAAAAAAAGAAGGAAAGGAAAGAGCAAAACGGAAGTTGTGTTTGTGTAAGTAAGTTTGGTGCGTTTCACGTAAATGTCAATTCAGTTTTTCATGAAACTGTAACCACGCGGGTTATAACGAAATCAAAGTAATGTAATTGTGAATTCAATTCCAAGTAACGGATTGTGTTCTGTTTTAATCTAATTTTAATAAAATAGATGCTTTATAATTTGTGTATATGGTTTATGCTAACCAATGGCAAAGTAAGCGTGGTTCGTTTCAGCGTAAGTCCAGTCCAGTTTTTAGATAAATTGTAACCGGTGTTCGGTTTTAAATGTCTCCTGTGAACGGTCAGGAACGGTGTAAGTGAGTGGCGGTAGAAGGATGAATTTAGTAGAGAGAGTTTACTTTACTACTTCCATTAAATATAACCGATTTTTACAGTGGACTCTCACCAGACAAAATATAGGAAACTCTGATCAGCGAGATACTGGATATGTAATAAGCCTATAACATACGGCAGATGTCGTGATTCAGTTTGTGAATGATACGGCTGCACCAAATGTAAGCATGTGCAGTCCTATAAACGTCAAAGTCGGAGGGGAAAAATGAGTTCATTTTATTTATATAGATAAGATAAAATCAGAATTAAGTCAGTAATTTATTTTTCCACATATAAATAATAATTATTATTTTGGACGAGGCAGCGGCAGTAAATAATATATTTACATATCGACTCTGGATTAGGTAAAGTCACTTATCAGCACGTAGTATTAGAAATCTGACAAATCTCGTAAATTGATCAAGTATTTACTTATATATATATATATATATATATATATATATATATATATATATATATATATATATATATATATATATATATATATCGAGGTGCTACATAGAGCGGACTCCAAAAACCATTTAAAGATTTTGGAGGCCGTCTCTATCGCGGTGCGTCAACCTTCTTTGTGTCGGCAAAAGGAAACATCAAACGCATTGTTTCTCTTTGGGGAACTTTGAATTTTTTCTCCCGCTTTTTTTTTTCTCCCTCGTTGTGCCAACATTTTTAATCGTTTTTTAAACGTAAATAAATTTAATTAATGCCCCCGTACGTTGGCACATTAAATAAGTTCCCCAAAAGAACTCTTTATTTTCGTCACAATACTATTTAGATTGCTATCGATTTACTCCTGAAGAGATGATAGCCGAAAGAGCTCTCGAGAAACTTCCGCCTACTATTTTATTTAAAACCATATACAAATTCTGTACCTCTAAACATTTATTTAAATATATATATATATATATATATATATATATATAATCATGTCTTTACAATTTGCAGCTATTTTTACTATAAAGTAAACTGTATTCATTACGAAACTAATTTTGACATCGGTAGTTCAAATTGAGTTGTCTCTTTTTAATTAGCCATGTTTTAATTAGCAATTCATTTTAATTAGCCATGGTGTATTAAATAAAAAACAGCATGGCTAATTAAAATGCAGCATCTCGCTTCCTGATAAAATTTGGTTTTCTTAGTTAAAAAATACTTGCTTAATTCACGTGTTTTTTTTTTGCTTGTTTTTTTTTTGTTTTTGTTTTTTTTTTAATATGGCACTTTCGTTTGATGACGAGTACGTCCAGAAAGAATATTTTTCTGTTTTGTATATTTTCTTTTTTTAATTATGCTTTGTTCTGGATAAGTACCCACTCTGGACACATTCAGATGAATAAGATACACATTATGAGGGACTTTCTCGAACCTCTCTAGCCCAGCGACCAACATGAACCAATCAACGAACGCACATGTACACACATTTATAGGCGCATACAATCTAGCTTATAAAACAGAAGGTAGCTTTTTACGCCCACATAAACTAGCATGCAAATGCAAGCACACTTATCTTCGTACACAATCATTTACATAAGCAACCTTAGTGAAAATTAGTGCCTCCATTGATGCTGGGTTACAGAGAGAGAAAAGATAACGAACTACCAAGATCTTAAGTACGACATGAAAAAAAAACTGGAATCTTAGAAAATCTCCATCATACAAGTAATTATAGAAGCAACCAGACTTATGAAAAATAATTTCAAAAACTACTTGACAAATATATCCGATGAACCAAGTGATATACAGACAATTGCACTTAAGGAGACCATTATGACCTTTAAAAGATCTCTCAGTTGGAATGTATTAGACAGCGAGTGAATACCTGGCAAACTCTACGATGCCCCATCCCCATCTAGAACCAAATAATAAGATTTAAAAAAATGGAAACGTGTACAATGACATCTGAAATAAACATGTCATTCAATTTATCTTACAAATAAAAAAACCTTTCTCAGAAAACGTTCTATGGAGACTTTGAAAACGCAATCTTTATTAACCCCGCATTTTAATTGTGCTAACAAATTTTGAAATTAAATCAATTCATTTTCTCATTGTTTTTGTTTTATAATATCCTATGTTTACGGGTGACACAGTAGAAGCCTCGCGAACTTTTTAGTGTACATAGGCTAAAAAGCAAATGGTTATAATTGCTACACCCTTTCTTCCTGCATTTCAAACACTACCTCCTGACTACTCCATGAATCGATTTTGATTCTGATAAACATTCCTCCACTCCACAGTAAACATTGGCGAACAATGATGACGACGAAGCGCGGCGTTTGCATATCAATTCTACCCGACTTTAAATCAGCCAACAACAATTTGTCCAATTGACCCAATTAATTTGGAATGGACAGATTTTGTTATGTACATTTCAGTAACAAATCGTTATCAGTACATGGTTCTATTAAAGACGGCGGATTATTTTCTTTTCTTTAATTTCGTCATAGATTTCTCGACTCTCGGAGCTAGTTTTCTGGTGTCTGGTGTTGATTTCTGGATTACAGATATCCTGAGTTGTTCTCTCGTATATCTAAAATGCTTACCATCGCCAAGATAATCAAGAGTTCGTTTGTATATCTCGCTTTCTCCTTCAATCTCTTCTTATATATATATATATATATATATATATATATATATATATATATATATATATATATATATATATATATATATATATATATATACACGATGGAGCATTCCCCTGACTGCTATGAGGGAGTTATATAATGAACTACTACTCTGATGCTGCTACGGTATGTTTCCCTTATTTCTCTCTTTCTCCCTACTTTTCTACTTTTCTCTTCCTTTTTTCGCTCAACGTCACCAGAGGTTTCAGCCAATCGGAATAGAGGACTGTCTTGAAGAGAGATACAAAGAAGAAATCTGTCTCAGACATGCGGAAACGATAGAAGCATCAAAACACAACGGACCAGTTTCCCTAGGTAAAGACTTTTATCAAAGAAATGTACCATCCTCTTTGTACCCCTATATCTTGGAAACTTTTATAAAACATCATCAATCCTAAAGTCTCGTCGCACTTAATTATAATCCTATGTTTTCTTTTCCACAACCGTTCTTTTTCAGCACTCTTATTCTCTCTCTAATTTCGGAGGTGCCCCAAAAAGGGGACCGACCGAAATGGTGACCCTTTTTCAAACATCGTTAAAATCTATGGTAACCGCCATAGTTATATATTGGATTCTTTTATAAAATAACTAGCAGACCGCTCGATATTGCCCTGTCGTAATATACGCTTAAATATGATATTTTGATTAATTCAGTATTTGTATTATTATATTATATTAGACCCAATATATAGCAATAATTTAAAAGATGCCTCGTGCACCATCACTGAGAATCAAAACTAAAACGTTTAGCATACGATTTACTTTTTCCTTTGACATTAATGCCTGAGCTATAAATAACATGTTTGCTGCAAGGCTAAAAACTAAAAAAAAACTTTAATTTGTATGTGTGTAAGAGTCTTTTCCTCATACGTTCCGAGACAACTGAGCCTATCATTTGCAAATTTTACACAAAGGTAATTTATATGTCTGGCAGTATTGTTAGATAAGTTTTGTGCAGGAATTCATCGGATAAGCATCGAAAATCGAAAAAATCCGATCTTAAAAATGGTCTTTTCCTCTCAAAGGATTTTACAGGGAAATAAATTAGGTTATACCGGCCGTGTAATGTAAAATATTCCCATGTAAATATTCTGACGTTCTATGTTTATTTACCCCGCATTTTAATTGTGCTATTAGTTTGTTCCTTTTTTTATTTCTGTAAGAAACACAGACGGAATTTGATGAACGACATTATCATTATTTATTTATTTGTTTATTTTTGTGAATTAGTCCACCGGGCAAATTATTCCCCGTAATATGTTATAATCAATAGAGAATTCATTCTATAATAATACCTGCGCAATCTGCATGAATTCAAATATCATGTTTAAGCGTAGTATACAACCTTATTATATATATATATATATATATATATATTATTATTATTATTATTATTATTATTATACAACTATATATGTGTGTGTGTGTGTGTGTGTGGGTGTGTGTATAATAGAAATAGTATTCCAACAGAAATAGGAAAATAAAAAAGAACTAAACCAAGTTATGTGTCCACCAACGTTGCGTCTTTATTGCGATACTTCCTCTGGATGAATGAAATTAAGAAAGCAAAACACCAGTACAAATATTTGAAAATATATTTTTTATGTAATGAAATGTATGACCTTGTTCCATTTCAGAAACGTAAAAAGTCTTTGGAAATTTTTTTTAAACAAGGAGGGAAGAGAGCATAGCATTGTGAAAGTGAATAAGATTTATTTATAACGTCATGCTGTCGTTAATATATTTATTTTCATATATATACTTTCATAATTTGCAATCCAGTATATCTGGATTAAGAATTCAAATACCTTACACATATTCTGAAAGCTTTGCAACACCACATATGTTTTATATTAAATGATAAGAAAAAAGGCACACAACTATTTTCCAGGATAAATAACCAAAAATCATATGTACCAGACATTTCTTTCATAAACAGGCATCTTCTACACACATCAATAATACAATAATTTACAACACACTAAACAAGCTAGGAATTCCAATCATACAAACCATATCACAGACTATAAAACAAACATTGAACATAACAAAACATCTCTCAGAAAAACAAACAAATTTCAAATGCAGGCATATACACTGTTCCTTGACAAACTTGCCATTATATATACGTTGGTGAAACCGAACATAGATTAGAGAAAAGGCTCAATGAACATAAAAGAGATATAAAAAATAGAAAATCTCTGAATGCATTATTCTCTCATTTATTGCAGCATAATCATACTTTTGACTTCAGACAAGCGAAAATAGTTAAATTTATTTCTAATAAACCGCGACAGAGACTTTTTGAATCAGCGCTTATCGCAAATTCAAGCACAAGTTTCTGCAATGTACCGCCATTAATGAGTAAACTTCTATTAAAAGAGCATAATTTAATTTTAGACATAGATTATCTCTCACACACTATACAAAACACCTCCTATATTAATTAATACATATAATCAGTCAATAAATTACATAATAAAAATACACAGATTTCATTTCAATTGTATATCCATATTTGAATTATAACGGACATATTTGTTCAAAAGAGAATGTGAATGCATCATATTTTTAAATATATTAACGGCTATATAACGTTATAAAAAATCTTACTCTCTTTCACAACGCAATACCCCCTTCTTTTTTTTAATTTCAAACGACTTTTCCCCGTTTCTAAAATGAAACGGGGTCATACATTTCATTACATAAAACTATTTTTTCAAATATTTCTACTGGTGTTTTGTTTTCTTAATTTCATTCATCCAAAGAGTGCCTCGCAATAAAACGAAACGTAGATAAATATATAACTTTGTTTATTCCTTATATATATATATGTGTGTGTGTGTGTGTGTGTGTGTGTGTGTGTGTGTGTGTGTGTGTGTGTGTGTGTGTGTGTGTGTGTGTGTGTGTGTGTGTGTGTGTGTGTGTGTGTGTTATCAAAGAGTAAATCTTTAACAACAAAACTCATGGAGATAAGAAAAGCTCAACACTATTAAGCGGAGCAAATAATAAAATTAAAATGAAAGATGAGGAAAAAAGTTATACGTAACTTTATTATATCATGAGAACAATAAAGAAAAGGTTAAGAGGAAAGATAATAAAAACTCTTTGGTCCATGGTATTTCGAAGTTAAATGGTTCTCATCGGAAGAGGAAGGAAGTTTTCAAATTAGTAATCTAAATTAATACAAAATAATCCGAGTGCTCAAATGATACAAGATCCATTATCTTATTTAATTATAAGGTAAACCTGCACTTATACTTTAAACTTTAAGACATAGAAGTTTAGAGGTAGACGAAGGGGAGGTAGGGAGGTGGATAAAAGCAATAAATAAACAAGAATGCACAATCATGCAAAGATTACACACATCCCCCACAGGTCCTTAAGTACTTGACATGGAATAGGCATGCAGACAAGTTTTTCCTCCTTTTACGATATGAAGTGAAGAATGCAGGGTCACTCTCTCCGGAACAAAAGTTAAGCAATTTTTCTATTCATTTAACTTCTGAAATCTATTTGTCTTGATATCGCAAACAGTTATACATTGCAATTATTTTTACTTGTTTTCAGCTTTGACTTGAATTCGGAATATTTTAATTGTACTCATTTTGTGTGTTTTATTTTTTTGTTTTTGTTTTTTCTTGTTTTTTTTGTTTTGTTTTTGTTTTTTTGTTTTTTTGTAAAATCCTTTTCTTGTTAAATATGCTCTTATTAGACAGTGCTGTTCTGTTTGTTTTTTTTTCTCTTATATCTACAATAAAAAAAAAATAGTCACCTATGAAAACGATTTTTTTTTCCTAATTAAATTTGAACCGGTATCTACACTCGAAAAACACGGCCTTCCTCATCTACACTACACATTCTTTAATTATTTTAATCCTAAAGGAATGCGGTACATTCTTATTTTATCTGTTTACTTTTACATTTTTTTATCTCAACTTGCTAACTGTTTTGCTTTTAAATTGAATTTCGTCCACCCCTTCCGATGCAGTTCTGAATTTGTCACAACCGAATTTCTTTTACGTTAGAGGGTAGAATCATTTTATTAAGTAGTATATTTAATATATAAAATTCTCGTATTTACTAAAATATGACATATTCCTTCCTATATCTGATCGCTTCTATTGGATCTTCAATAGCTCACATCTTACTTTCAGTATCCTAGTACGGAAAATTACTTAAATCTTAGTTATATCACTACTGAGACATTTTCTGATTAAATACATAATTCTTCCCGATCAACTCAAACATCCAGTAATCGTGCATCCCATTTTATATTCATTCCTTATATCACTTTCAATTTTCCTTAACCTTTTATCCTATTCTTGAGCTAAGATGAATAGCGCTTTTTAATATTCTATTCAACTACTTTTAAAAACAAAATTAGACAGACGCAGTTAAAATATCAGGGACTCCCTTGAAAATCCGGATATCTTAGCGCTAAGTGAAACTAGCCTACATTCCTCCATTCTCTCTAACCATTTACATGCCTGGATATCTCCCACTCTGCCGTAAGGACACAGACAGATATATGCACAGGCTTGAAGTCTATATAAGTAACACCCTCCCACTGACTAGAGAAACAAAATTCAAATCAGACGACCAGGCCTTTATGTGCTTCAGACTTAACTTGCAACATAATATTACCTTCTTGTATTTTTCTCTACCACCCCCTCGACCCAGAACTGTGCCCTAATAAACAAAGTCTCTGACATATAGCACTCTCCCTCGATACTAGCGCACAAGTACATGTATTTGGTGAAATCAATGTCCACCACAGTAACTGGCTTGAATTATCTACTTACACAGACGCAGCTGGTAACACAACACATAGCTTCTCTATATATCATTTCTTATCACAGACGGTTACATTTCCGACACGTTTCCTAGACCAGCAAGATCAACATGCCTTACTTCTAGATCTATTTTTGACCAGTTCCCGATGATTGTATAACGAATGCCACAGCCCACTCGGGAATGCTGATCACGCTGTGATAATGGTAGAAATTGCCCTAAATTCTCGACCCAAAACTGAAGACCCACTGCTCCAAACAACGAGATATTACAAAAAAGTTGACTGGGAAGCCATCAGAGATCTCATCAGAGATGCCCACTGGAGAAATATCTTTTCTCTTCCAGCTGAACAGTGCGCAAAGGAGACCACTGAATAGTTCAAAACTATAATTGAAGTACATATTCCCTCACGGAAATTCTATAGCAAGCCCCACTCTCCCAAATGGTTAACTTCCGCTTGTGCAGCTGTCATTGCTCAAAGGCAGCAGGCGTACCGCAGATTTATCCGACATAAGTCTAGTTCAAACAGACAGAAGTATATAAAAGCTAGAAGTAATTGCAAGAAAGAAATAGCGACAGCTAAGGCAGAATACGCTAAGACAACCAGGAAACGCATCGAAGCACAGAAATTAGGAACCCGTGATTTTGGGGAAATCTATGACAGTGTAGTTAATAATTGGCAGTTAACGATTCCCTCACTATCAAACAATCAGGAGGTTGTTTGCACGGCAACCGAGAAGGCTAACATATTTGCCAGTCGGTTTGCCTCAAACTCCACATTGGACCCGGCAAACCACTCCCTCCCTGATTTTCTTTTGTGGGCTGACACAACACTAGATGATCTGAAAATCACCCCTTCCCAGGTCATGGTATCATAAAAACATAGACACCTCAAAAGCATGTGGATCCGATCTTATCCAGGCAGTGCTACTAAAACAATGCTCCGCTGAGCTTGCTCCAATTCTCTCCAGATTTTACAACAAATGCCTTAACGAATATTGCTTTGTTGACTGCTGGAAAACTGTTTCCGTGGTACCAGTTTTCAAGAATTTTTGCGAAGAAACTGATCCATTAAAGTATCGCCCCATTAGCCTTTTTCCGCTTTTCACCAAAATATTTGAGACCATAATTAATCAAGCTCTAGTCCATCGCTTTACAGCTGCTAAACTTCTGACCGACAATCAATATGGATAGAGGCAAGTCCGTTCCACAGACATCCTAACTGTAATCTCTGAACGTATATACAATTCACTGGACAAAGCAGGGGAGGGTAGAGTGGTAGCCCTCAATATATCTAAGGCTTTTGACAGAGTATGGCACGATGGTCTTCTAAGTAAAATCAGATCATATGGTATCATTGGAAGAATACATAATGTAATTAAATCCTTCTTAAGTAGGAGAAAATTTCAGGTTGCCCTCGACGGTCAAACATCTAAACAATATGATATAAATGTGGGAGTACCTCAGGGGCCTATCCTAGGACCTTTATTATTCCTGGTATTCATAAATGACCTCCATGAAAAAAATTTTTCTGGGATGGGTATAGTTGCTGATGACACCACTCTCTATAGCAGGTACGAGGGGTAAACAAATGAACACATATCTAAGGAAATGGCAGAAACACTAGAGTATGACCTCCAATCTGTAGTGGAATCGGGACAAAAATGGGTGACCTCATCCAATGCTGCCAAGGCTAAGTTTGTTTCCTTTAATAATTACAAGAAACCTTCTCTACCACCAATAGCAATGGCAAAAAACACGTTACCTGAAAGTCTTTCTTTCAAACTCCTCGACTTAACGTTCACAGGGAACATGAACTGGAATAGATATATAGAGAGCATTGCCAAGCTGATGCGAAGAAGGTGGCCTCTCTATACCGTACTAGAAAGCTACTCACACCTGAAAGTATCGTGTTCCTCTATAAGGCCACCATTCGCCCATGTATGGATTACTGTTGTCACATTTGGGCTGGTGCATCTGCTACTTGCCACCAACTCCTGGACAGGGTTCAAAAGAGGGTCATCAACCTGATAGGTCCTGAACTATCAACTAGGTTTTAGTCCTGTCCCACCGACGAAATGTTGCATCCCTCTGCCTGTTCTCCAAGTACTTAAATAGTGAATGCTTTGACGAATTACAAGCACTTGTACACCCTCGACGTAAATACCCCCGACAACCCCGACAAGCAGCTAAATCCCTCCCCTACACAGTAGAGATCCCTGAGTGTTAGAAAGCCTTCTACCTCAATAGTTTCTTCCTCAGAACTGCTAGACTTTGGAACTCCCTTCCGAGATTCTGCTTTCCCAACTGTACTGACAATTCAAGTGTAATGTGAACAGATATCTTGCTACTCATCTCCTTTCATAATATATCTGCAACCTATGTCCCCAATAGTAGCCCCCTACTTAAAAGTGGCCTTGTTTCAGGTGAAAATTGAATAAATAAATAAAAGATAAATAAAAACTGGCTTAATGACATCTAGATATGAAATGAGAATGAAGGAATAGGATAAACTGGTAAAGAATGATTAAAAGTAGGTACAATATATAGGGGTAAATATGAGGGGTAGTATATATGGAGGTAATAGTAAAAAATATATGCCACTATGAAATAATGGGGAATACTAAAGAAAAGCCAACGATAGAGGAAGAAAGGAAAAATATGGAAGATAGAAGAGAAAGTGGAAATTATTTTCAAATAATTTCTGACGAGGACGTATCACAGACCGTCTGAAACGCGCGTAAACGATTTCAATGACTTAAAAAACATTATTACAATGATCCAAACATAATTCTCAATGAAAAACCAAGACACGGAATAATAAAATAATGTTAAAAAATACACATTGTTGGTGACTACTCCCTTATTTATATATATATATATATATATATATATATATATATATATATATATATATATATATATATAATGGTCGTATAGATTTAGTTTCCTTGGCATAAATCTACACCTATGTTTATTAAAGAGTATCGATAAATGAACAGAACATGTTTAGAATGTTTATTTATGTAAACATACTGAAACATGCATGCACTTATGTAGCTAAATATTTTTCTATAAATAAACATATTCATGGAAAACAGTAGTTTTGTTGGGTTTTTTTCTGTTTTATGAGGATGTTTTTCTTTTCAAACAATCGATTTGATATTGATATCAAATTTGTATTAAAACAAATTCGGAACTTTCTGATTTCATAATTTGATGGGGGGAGGTTACTTTCCTTTTGACTCTTCGAATTATCACGAGCCGGGGTTAGCCATGTGTTTTCTTTCAACGTTTAATAACTACGTTAATCATGAATTGTTTTCATCATTCCTTTGACTTTTTAACAACTGATAAACAACTGAAATACGACGAACATTTATAATGACCGGACGTTCCTCTCACAGTTAGTGAATGGATTAATCAGAAAATCGAAAGAAATATACGATAAACTTGCTGAGAATGCTTTGTTTTACGGTTGTTGTAAAAATGGAACGGAAATTTAAATTTCGTTCCATTTTAAATTCGATACATTTTTACGTGACATCCAACTCATCGTTCACATTCGATATGTCAACTTTTAGAGGTTTTCGGGTATGTTTGCAATGGTTAGAGTGTGTCTATTTCGGAAGCCGTTCTTAACATACTGAGGTTAGAGTGTTTATTTGTTGTAAGTATACCCGGAAACCTTTAAAAGTCGATATTTCCAATGCGAACGGTGAGTTGGATTTGTGTAAAAAAGAAAAATACAAAAAAGTTATACCAAATTGACTCTTTTCGTTTAAAAATTAAATTTATTTTTATTTAAAAAATCATTCGTTTTTTATACATATAAAAAATACAATTGTTGAATGTTATTCTTTGGATCACTTTCGTTTTTTGTAGGGGGGGTGTAATAAAAAAAAAAGATTAAAACGGAAAAAAATTAAAATTTCCGTTTCATTTTTACAACAACCGTAAAACAGAGCATTTTCCACAAGTTGTACCAAAATTTAAAACGCATGCTAAGTCAAAATTGTGTTATTTAATGATATTTGCCTTAATCAAAGCATGTTGTCTAAATGCTCATATATATATATTACAGGATATTTTCATTTAAAACCGATGGTACCGACGTTCTTCTGATCTATAACAAATATATAAATATATATTATGCTCTTTTTTAAAAAAATTTCTTAACAATCGATTCCTCCCCCGAAGTTCTCTCACACTAACTTTAAACACACACACACACACACACTTGACACACACACACACACACACACACACACAATTGACACACGTTTCGTCGTCTACGCTTCATCAGAGTGGCTAAATCTGACGAGTCGCAGACCAGGAAACACGTGTCAGTGGATAATTATATTTTAAAAACAATATATATGCCGCTCCCCATTTGGGGGTACCAAACTTGGTAAAATGGAAAATTATTTCTAACTAACATTCAGGTAAAAATGCACTTTCGTATAAATAATTGAATTCATACAAAAGTATCGCAAAACAAAAACAAATAAACACACACACACACACACACACACATATATATATATATATATATATATATATATATATATATATATATATATATATATATATATATATATATATATATATATAAAGAAAAAGTGAGGAGGATAAAGAAATCGACGAAATCAACTTTGATTATTTTAATATGGTATATGTTAACAGATCGGCAATTTAGAACTATTATATTATTTCTCAAGATTAAATAAAACTATGATCTAAGGGAAGTAACTCTAATTTTTAAGAGTTATCACCCTGGAAATATGTCTTAAATTTGGTAGAAAACTTGTCATAATATTACACCGAAGTGATAGCATATTTAATTTTCTGTAGTTTTTTTTTTTTTCTGTATTTTATTATAATTTTCTTGAAAAAGATTTCTGCTTCAACAGATTTTCCAGTACTCTCCACCACTTTCGATAACCTTTGCAAATAAACTTGCATTATCGCAACAGTTGCTTGCCATTAATTTCTCGTTTACAGTGGCCCTTGGTCTTTACTGAAATTTGAGTGGCAATAAACCTCCCGAAGGTCCCAGTCCTCTTCGCACTTATACAGTGGATGTCTGGTCAGTGCTCACTCCTCGGTTTTCCTTCCTCCTTGACTACTTTGCTATTTGGACTCACTCTTTTGTGGGGATGAGGTGGGCAGTGATGTGCTGATAGAGGGATGGTTGAGGGGTTGGGATGAGAGAAGTTATAGGTATGCAGCTTCAATGTTCTTGGTTCCATGTAGCGCTTCATGTTTTGTTTCTGTATTAGTTTCTCTGGTCTGTGCTCGTAGTTCGTGTGGGTTAGTCTCCACATTCATGGGTTTTCGTTAATATTTCAGCTGTGTTATTTATTGTTGTTCCTTGTATTTTTCCAGTCATTCTTCTGATTCGAATTTCTCTCATTCTTTTTTTTTTTTTTTTAAGTTTTCCGGGATTGTTCCTAATGCTCCTACTATTATAGGTATTATTTTGATTTTCTTCATCATCCATATCCCTTTCAGCTCTCTGGCTAGTTCTGTTTATTTGCTTCTTTTCCCCTTTTCTTTAATATTCACCCTATGGTCAGCTGGAACAGCTAAGTGTACGATTTGACAGGATTTTTCTTTCTTGTTAATTATTATGACATATGGTCTTCTCGCTTGGATGGGTTTATCAGTTTATATGTCCATGTCCCGTAGGATTTTGTGATTCTCGTTTTCAAGTACTGTTGTCGGCTTATGTTTGTATCACTTGTCTGTGCGTTCCAGATACAGTTGTTTGCATTATTCCTAATGTACTGCCCTTCCCACTTCGTCGCGTCTGTTCTTGTATTCCTTTTGGGTCAGTTTGCTGCATTCACTTACTATATGGTTTATCGTTTCGTCTATTAGTCCACAGAGTGTGTATTCCTTTCCGATTCTCTCTTTCATTTGTGTGGCTTTGATGGTGTCTGCTTCCAAAATTCCCAGGTATTTATAGGCGTCTTATTCCCCTAGTGTCTTAATTACCGTTTGGTTGGGTAGTTCCATGCCCTCTGTTGTATCCAGTTTTCCTTTTCTTATAACTAGCAGTGCGCACTTTTCCGTACGAAACTCTATTTGTATATCCTGGCTGAAGATCCTGGTAGTGTTTATTAGTGTCTCTAGTTCTTTTTCGATACTTGCAAAAATTTCAGGTCGTCCATGTAGTTCATTTTTCCTCTGTATTAGAGAACTTGTATCCAACTTGTCATTTTCTCAGTATATTTGTTCAGGGTATTATGGCTATTATAAACAGTAACGGTTATAGTGAATCTTCTTGGAAGATCCTCTTTGTATGTTAATTTCTGTTATGTGTTTCCGTCAGGTGTCAAATCCAGTCTCCACGTTCTCATCGCGTTTTCTATTACGTTGATGATCGTGCTTGGTATTTTATACATTTTTTTTTTGTGGGATCCTGTCGTACACCTATTTTCACCCCAGACAAGGCACAGTGCCACTTAGATATCCTTGGTGCATAATTTTTAGGGGTACTATGTAGGGAGTTGAAAAGCAAGATGTCTGTTTACATTGCATTTGAACTTTTGCATGTCAGCACAGTCAGGAAAGCAGGATGCGGAAGGGAATTCCAAAGTCTAGCAGTCCAACGGGAGAAACTATTAGAGTAGAAGTCTTTCTTGCATCTCGAGATTTCTACTGTGTAGGTGTGGGATTTCGCTGCTTGTCATGTTTATTGTCGAGGGGTTACAAGGACGGGCTTGTAGTTCGTCGAAGCACCTACTATTAAAATCGTCGGGCTAACATTGCTTTTTTATTGAAATTAATTTATCTCTATATATATCTATAAAAGTTAAAATGTCTGTGTGTGTGTCTGTGTGTGAACATTTCCCTTCCAAATTACTCTGTCAGACTCGAGATTTTACGTAAGGGGCATTAAGATTATAGAAAATCCTTTTAATTGGTTTTCGGCCAGAAATTTGGCTGCCAATGGGTCGAAGTTCAAAGATTTGACCTTTGCAAATCCTACCAAATTCTTCTGCTAATTTTGTGTCTAAACACTTAACATTTTAGATGTAGATTACTTGGACATGGATCAAACTTTTTAATTTAGTTTGAGCGCAAAAACAATAAATGTTAAGGGGTCAAAATTGGTGTCCAATTGGAAAAAAATCACCTTTGTGGTGTCTACCAAATTACTCAGCCAATTTTTGGTCGAAACATTTAAAATTTTACATAAAGTGTATTCAGACATAGGGCAACTTTTTAATCGGTTTTTGGGCCGAACATTTAGCTGCCAAGAGGTTAAAGTCGAAAAAATTGACCTCTGTAGACTCTATCAAACTCCTCCGCCTAACCAGGTCTAAACACTTGAAACGTAAGATGTAGGTTACCTGGACATGAGTCCAACTTTGTAATATATATATATATATATATATATATATATATATATATATATATATATATATATATATATATATATATATGCACATAAAGTTATGAACAGTACATAGGACCCGAGCAAAATTGGGCTGAACTGCTAGTATGCTATAAAGTTGAGATTTTTTTATCATTCTGGCATTGATGTTAAAGACTACTTTTTTATTTAAAAATCATAAAAATAAAACTTTTTAATATACTCAGTCATGGGTATGCGAGCAACTTCATGAAAGTTAACAAATCTGTATACAGGGTGACCAAAAAAAACGGCCCCGTGTACACTTTATGTGATATCTCCATTATTTATTCACCGATTGCCCTTATTTTACAGGACATGGCAGAATCAACGACCGTGAGTACACCAAGACCCCAGTGGGAGCTGGGACAAAGAATACACTGTGCTAAATTTTACTACAGGATAGGCTCGTTTAAGAAAACCCAGGACAGTTTCATGCGTCAGTTCGAATGTGAAAAGGCTCCATCCAAAAGCAGAACTGTGTGGGCCACTTCGAGAAGTATGGGACCGTGGAGAACCTCAAAGCTGTCAGAGAGAACCGTCCAAGCTACTCGGGACGTCCCAAGAAGCGAACAGCCGAGCTAGTCGAAGGAGTGAGAGAGTCTCTCCAGCACGGTCCGAAGTCAGTCCCGCTGTACGTCCCGTGAGACTTGCAAGAGATTGCTAGTGAACGATATCAGGGCTTACCCATACAAAATACAGACGCTGCAGACCCTTACAGCTTCAGACAAGAAGCAGAGGAGGGCTATGGCAGTCAAGATGCTCGAGAAGATCGAGGAGACACCAAGTTTCCTTAACCTCCTCTGGACCTCAGATGAAGCTCACTTCCATCTTGATGAAAAGGAGAACTCCAAGACAAATGTCTTCTGAGGGTCCTCCAGACCCAATGAAGTAGCCACCAAGCCCCTGCACTCTCCTAAGAGCACGATGTGGGCTGCAATCTCGGCTAGAGGAATCATCGGACCAATCTTCATCGAAGAATCTGGCGCAGCAGTGACAGTCACCAAGGAGTGGTATGTGGAGATCCTCAAAACCTTCAAGAGTGAGCTCAAGACCATCTACCCGTCGCTCATGAGCAAGTTCTGGTTCCAGCAGGACAGAGCAAGTTCTCACACCTCAAACCTGTCCCGAGATTGGCTGAAAGAGAACTTCGGAGGCCGAGTGAGCAGTCTCAATACTGACTTTGAGTGGATACTCCATAGGCCGGACCTAAGGCCCCCAGACTTTTTTTTGGGGGGGGGGCTATCTTAAGGACAGAGTCTGCGCAAGGAAACCCAGAACGATCACGGAACTCAAGGAAGCCATCAGGGAGGAGATGAGAGCCATTACCAATTTGGTCTGTAAGAACGTCATGGACCACTTCGTGCTGCGCCTCAAGAAATGCACGGAACTAAATTGAGGCCATCTAGAACATATGCTGTAGAACGGAGAAAAAAAAGCCAATGGACATAGTGCTTTGATGTGATGTTTTGAATATAATAAACTAGTTATGACCAAAGTTTTATCTCATTCGGACAAAACACTAAGAAACGGGGCCTAATTAGCGCTGGGGTCCGTTTTTTGGGGGGTCATCCTGTATTCTTTTGAAAGTCGAGTGTTCATTAATTAATTTTTTATGGCTTCTTATTAGATCATTGGTTTCATTTAACTATTGCGCTTAATTTTATTTCTGCATAGTTTCGACATTGTGCATAAGTGGCCTTGCCTTTGCATGTGCGAAACGTCTCTACCAAACTCCTCCCTAAATATTTTATCTACCGATTTGAAAATTGATTTATATTTAGACCTCGAGAACATTTTGGATTTTTTTTACCTTTTTTTATTTTTTTTATTTATTTATTTATTTATTTATTGAGACTGTAAAAACAACTGCTAAGGGGTCAAAATTGAAGAAAAGCAGGTTACCTTGGCAGGAGTACATCGACTTATTTGTGAGCATGCGTACATATACATTTTTAGTTTTTAGTTGCTTAATGTTTAAATTTTTCATCCATTTGACTATTGCTCACACGGTACCGACGAAAGCTGAAACGCTAAATAACGACTACGGCTGAAGCATTTCGTGGTATCGATTTCAACTTATGGTACCAAAGTAATTTTTTTTAAGTTTTGAAATCATAATATATATTGAGTACAATATAATAAACAATAGAGAAGTTGCACTACAATAATGAAATACGAAATCTGTATGAATTTAAATATCATACTTAACCGTATTTTACGACCGAGCAAGTCTGGCCGACCTGCTTGTGTTATTTTAAAACCATTAAATATCAAATGTTCTTGAAATGTTCAGAGATCCTGTTTTAGCAGTTTTTCCTTTCTCGGTAAAGAAATTCGACATATTTTCTATGAACATTTTAAGTTGTTGTCTTAATGCTACTTAAGGACTTTTTTCTGTGTGTGTGTGTGTGTGTGTGTGTGTGTGTGTGTGTGTGTGTGTGTGTGAGAGATTTTTTCCTCTTTTTTCTTTTTTGTTAATTAGTCACTACTGATCAATAGATATTCGGCATAATCAGATTAACACAACGGTTTCACTAAAAGACCGAAGTTAAGCAACGTTTAGCTTGGTCAGTACCGGGCGCTGTATATAGGAGAATGTCGACGTTTTCCTGCAAGAACTGCACAAATCTAACGTCCTCATTTCCCCTAAGCGGGGTATTTCCTTCTTTCGGGGGAAGCCGATTGAATAACATGCTTACTTAGAGCAAAAATACACCTTGTGTCGATAAGAGTAAATGACATGATTGTCAGTCGAATGATAGATAATATTATGGGCGGATTAAAAAATGATACACAGAAAAACATAATGTGATTAGTTATAAGGGCAATTAATGTCAAGTTTTTTAATAAATAAAGGAGATGTAAAACGCAATGGTGATAAAATATCTTTTCCGATCAGCAAGGCTTTATTTCAATCGATATATTTCGCGGATTTAATCTATCGTCTTTCAACTATTTAATCCACTGTACTTTCTTGTTTGTGTCAATAAGACGTGTATAATTTAATTTGTACTGGGGTTTTAATTTATTGCATATGGTTTAATTGCTCTACAAATATATGCATATATGTTTTTCGTGAATATTTGGAGGTCCCTTTTGGAGGGATAGAAATTTGCAAGTGACATTTCCGGAAAGAACCATTTTTAATGTAAATTATTCTTAGGTTTCTACTTAAATATAAGAGAGCGAAAAAAATGTTAGATGATGGACGCGAAGAAATGTTTATATGGTTGTGGAACACGAGAAATTATGTTATTTTTTTTTCTGTCGATCTACCTTGATTATCTATCTTGATCTAGCTAGCTATCTAAATCGCGAGGTAAACAAGAGATGAGATGTGAAGCTATATTTTGATAAAAGTTGTCAAAACATATTGATGTAAGTAAGATGTATTTAAAATGCATGTTTTTGATATGTCGACTATAATGTGAAACGGTTAGTGAGTTGTGTGAACGTGTGTGCGCTATTGTCAAGGTCCGTACGCTTATGATTGTGTGTATGCGTGAGTTGAAATAACAACCCTGGCCCGACAGAGGGGCAAGGAGGGGGGATATACTGTATTATATACTGTATTATATATATATATATATATGCCTCTTTTCGTCACACTTGTAGAAACATTCTGAATAAACTAGTTTCAAAGAAGGAACATAAAATAGTAATTCAGACAATTACCCACCGTTTGAAATGAATTCGGCGAGGAATCATCACTCTGTTTCCATAATGATACTATTTCTTTTTCTTTGTTTCTTTCTTTCTGTACCAAGTAATACATTTATTTATTTATCATTTATTTAACTTTCCAGTGTAACACATTTTCTTACTTATTTCTTACCGATTGAGACATTATTTTTTAATAAATTTAAGTGCGAACACTAGCAAAGCATATTGTTCCGTCATTTGATGGCAAAGATTGTACACTTGTTTACAATAATTAGGCCCATATTTTAAATTAGTATTGTATTTACATCTTAAATCCTCAGCAAAAATATTTTCTAACTTTCTATTAATACAGCTTAAAGAGAGCCGTTAAGCCACCGTAAAGTTAGGCTACTTCATGACGCGCCTTACCTATACCCTATTCGGTGGGCGAGAGCTATCTTTACGCACTTACTATTTGGCAAGCGACAACAATATACTTCGACGGAAATTACGTCTAATGACTGCTGTAAGCAACCGTACACATACGCTGACCTTCTAACCGTTAATCATTCATTAAGTTCGTCGCTCATTCGGGATCCTTACTCGTCTAGCTAAAACCACTATCAATAATTTCCCACACTCTTTATCTGTGTCTAAACCTAAATATAGATTTCATGAACTTTCTTAGAACTGCACGCCTATCGAACTCTCTTCCGAATGCCTGCTTTCCAGCTGACTGCAATGTGATTGTCTTTAAATCTAATGTAAACAAGTTCTTGATGAACCGTTCCCCTAAGTAATCCAAGATACAAAATTCCCACTACTTACATTCACTACGCTATAATGTAATATATGTATACCCATTAACCCTTACCCTCGAGTGGCCTCCGGGCCTTGATAATTGGTGATTCCTGTGTAAAAAAAAATATTTCGATTTCAGAATGAGAAGTTTACTACGACTGGATATTTGAAAAAAAAATGTAGAGAATATCATAGCAAATGCTTGAAGTAGACCTGTTGAATCTGGATGCCGGGCGCCTAATAAATTTGTAATGGTGGGCATCACTCCAGGTTGAATTATATTTTTATTGAACAACATACATATATTTCTATTTAAATTAATATGGAAAATGAACAAGGTGTAGTTTTGAGATATTGATTATTCTCTTCATATCAGGATAGGCAACGTATTGTCAAAACAAATTTTCTGTAAAATGTATTTGATGTGTTAACTTGATAGCATGTGCACGCGGGCAACAAAAGCACAATATAGAGATCCGATTCACAAAATATACATTTAATAATAATTTGTGTTAAACTAAACGAGTGTACATAAACTGATATATTAGTCACAGGTACAAATAAATACACATTGTTGCAGTAATAATAGAGCCCTGCGAAACACAATCAAAACAGTTAACTGTAGCGTTATTGTGTGTTTGGTCTGTAGAGGCAGAGTCTAAACACGAGAATTCAGTTTAGTCAAGGGCCAGTAAGCAAATAGAGGAAGAAAAACGCTCTACATCTCGGCCTACCTCTCGGAACTTGTGATACCACGAGAGCAGAGACGAGGTATTTTATTCTCGCGAGGTTTGGTGCCTCCCTTGATCTCTTATTCCAAAGAGCACAACTTTGTCCCAAAACGTTTGACCCAAAAAGGGACAATATTTAAGAAGGTTAAGTATAAATCTACAAATGAAATCAAAGATGTTTAAACTAGAGTTTATGCATTTAAGAAATTACAAGAAAATATTAGTCGTTCATTTCCGTATGGAAGCAGAGTTGTTAGTAAAGATGAAACTGTTCATTTGCACTTTAAAAAGATATCTTTATAAAGGCACAATTGTTCAGTGTGGTACGTAGGAAGATATACTCACTTTTTGCAGATAGTGTTTCATTATATCAACCATTGTGTGTGCATATGCGTAAGTGTTGGTCTTAACGATTGTGATTAGTAATTGTTTCGTCTGCTTATTTCTAGCGGGAAGCGTGCTATTTTGTATGGTAAACTTTATTTTCAGTATGAATTTAAAGTCCTTCGTATGCGGACGTAATTGTAAGCACGTCGCATTTTCGAATTTCGTGTTAATTTTTGTTGTTGTTGTTTTTTTTAAGCAGTTGTTTGTACAAAATCGGATACTTTAAATAATTTCATAGCGTTCTTTTTGCCTGTAAAATAAAGGATATTCAAAAAATTAAAACTCTACTAACAGCAAAATTCCACTACAGGTCTTCAAGTGCCAAAAAATTCTAACAGCCTTTTTTCTTGGAACGCTTGCCGTTGTGTATTCTGTTCCTACTTTTATTTTCTTTGTCTGTATTCTTATGCGAAAATTTTTAATTTAATGTGAACAAAAACTTTCCTGCCAAACTCTCCACTTAGGATGTCTCCCTATAAAGCTGATTGATAATAACAGTATGTATTTATATCTTAGTGGAAACATAAGAAAAACTGACACTGTGCTCATATAATTTGATCCTATAAGCTATAAAAACAATGGAAAAACATTGATATATATATATATATATACATATATATATGCACACATATATATATATACACATGTATATATATCAAGTTTTATTTATTCAATGAATTTAAAAATTTATGACGTGAAATGTTTATTCTTTGTCTTACATAGAATAATAAAAATCTTTTGACTTGAAATTTAAACATTTCACGTCATAAATTTTTAAATTCATTGAATGACTAAAATTTGATTTATTTGCTCTCTTGTATATCGAGCAATTTTTATTTAGAATATTACTGCCAGTAATATCTTGTAAAACTTATAATCAAAGGTTTCCATATCAGTTGATTGTTAGATAAGATAATTTTGTTCTGAAGTATATATATATATGTGTGTGTGTGTGTGTGTGTGTGTGTGTGTGTGTGTGTGTGTGTGTGTGTGTGTGTGTGTGTGTGTGTGCTTTAGTAGCAAGTAATTATTCAAGTGCGTCTGACTGAACACGATATAGTTATTCTTTTTTTTTTTTTGATTTTTCTGAATTTTTTCTATTCTTTTTCTGTCTTTTTTATATCGGCTGGCATGTTGTATAAATGGCGCCTAAATGTTGTTGTTTGGCCATATTCTTTTGCACCGATAGAAAGCGCTCGAGAAGAATATCGCTGAAAAACAACTTTTGGGCGGCATTTTATACAACATGCCAGCCAATATTTAACAAAATGAGCGCTTGGCGAATGGAAAAGATATCCAGAAAAATCGGAAAAAAGAATAACTCTATCGTGTTCAATCAGACGTGCCTGAATATATATATATATATATATATATATATATATATATATATATATATATATATATATATATAGAGAGAGAGAGAGAGAGAGAGAGAGAGAGAGAGAGATGTTATTTGATTTTGTTTTTGCGATACGTTTTGAATGAATTCAATTATTTACGAAAGTGTATTTTTACCTAAATGCGAGTTGGGAATAATTTTTCCTTTAACCAATTTTGTACTCCCACATGGGGAGCGGTATATATAGTATTTTTTTTATTTATTCTAATTATATTTTAAAATTAAATTATATTATAAAAATTATATATATTTATATATATATATATATATGTATATATATATATATATATATATATATATATATATATATATATATATATATATATACGGCATAATCACGTCCGAAAACAGTCGTGGATTCTCACCGTTGTACGTGAGAATCTCCATCGATGTATATTGTATATAAAAAGTAAGTAAAAATGGTTTAAGGTTATACCGCGTTGGATTTAGATTCAATCTCCGACTAAATACAGTTGATTCGTCGTCAATTTTTACTTCAACCCGTGAATTTTTCGTCTATTTCTGTACAGTTAGGTGATTTTGTCACATCGATCAGATTGGTTAGTATGGCAGAAAAACTAAGACTTTTGCATCATGCTGCGTACGCAAAAACACACTTAACTTTAGTAATAAATTTATTGTTTATTTATGTTATTATATTGTATAAATAAGTAAATTGAGATTTTTTCCGCTATTTCATAGACCGGAATAGCTTAATTAAGAAGTACAACATGGTGCGTGTTACCGCGTGGAAAGTATTAGCAGCAGCAAAGCATAGCCAGCTTGCGAAGAAATTAGCAGCAGTAGTAGTAAGAAAATCGAAAATTTGGAAATGTTCGAAGAAGAAGAAGAAGAAGAAGAAGAAGAAGAAGAAGAAGAAGAAATGCAACATGTGCTCGGAAAGGAACAAAGTCGGCGTCGAAGAGAATGGATGTGTAAGGCGAAGGCGAAAAATCCTTAATTACGGCCGGCGTGAGGTCGGAGAAGAAAAGTCACTGGGTTAGATGGATGACGGCGAGAGATTTTTAACTGGTGTCGAAACAATTATAACGGTAATAAAAAAAAACTTTTGTTAAGAAAATGTTAATAAAAATGCCGACAGAGTTTTATTTATTTATTTCCTTTTGTTTGTATGTAATGGTTACATTACAGAAGAACCTCATAAGAAAACGGTTTCATCATTCATTTACTTTATTGGTCTATGTCATGAGAAATTAATTTGCAATCTATTTTATCGAATGTTATATTTAATCTGACTAACTACTGTGTTTACATTACTATTTCATAGACCGAGATCGGAAGATCCCAGCGTGATTGGAACAGCCTTTGCTTGCGATAAATTATACCGTTACGAAATCTGAAAGAAATCAAATTAGAATAAAGAGTTCGCTTTCCAATGATTATACATTACGCTTATGCTTTCCTGATAAGCGATTTTCACCCACTTAGAGAGATCATTATTTTATATTTACTCATACTAAGTCATGAGCTCTAGCGACATGATACCCATTTGTCACACAAGAACTCATTTTAGGTATTCTTATTTTTATATTCGCTCTCTCTGAAAAATTATATTATTACCTTCTTATGTGATTTACGATTTCTCCCATTACCTTAACATTTTCCATTATTTCTTATTATCATAATGATGGTTTTGCAGTCAGATTAGAAAGAGGGTGGGAAATGGTGCGGAAAAAGAGAAAGGAGGAACTAAGAGATAACAAACACAGAGAATGGAAAGGAAGCAGACGACGAGACTAAAAGAAGAGTGTAATCATTTTAAAAAGAGATTTTAAAAAATGGAGAAAAGCAGAAAAAGAAATATAAAAAAGAAAGGAAACCCGCACAGAAACAAGCACTTATGTATAAGCATTTCCCTATCTACACAAACATGACAGAAAAGAATAAACACTAAGATAAATATTTTTCCCAAGATTAATATATGCTTATTTATATTTACAGATAAAAATGGTGCTGAAATATCTTAAAGTATCTCATTAAAATTGACTCTAACGATATTGAACTATGAACACGAGACCCATCGGAATTCCTGTGAGGACGAATAGTGGGCCAACACATGAAGATGGTCTTAGTCACCACAAAATAGCAGAAAACTTTTCAATGCCTCTTTCTGCTGTTAATAGAGTAATCGTACAATTCATAAGAGAGGATAAAGAGTGCACAAAACCTTATTCAGGTCGCCTCGAACTTTGCATCTTCTGACAAGAAATGTTGATAAGGATCCTCGGTGCAAGGCCTCTGGCATTGCAACACAAGCTGGTGTCAGTCCCAGAACAGCTGTCAGGTACCATCACAAGCTGAGCTACTATGGTAGAGCTGCGAGAAAGAAACTTCTTCTTCATCCTGCCAATATCAAGCAAAGAAAACATTGGGCTTGTGAGATGGTGGAGAAACCTAGGAATTTTTATGCCAATATCATTTTCTCTGGCGAACCACGGTTTATATTATTTCTCGACAGTGAAAGACTATGTGTATGGATGCTCCCTTAGCAAAAGTTTAACTTAAAAAGACTGCAACCAACGTTGAAAGATGGGGGTTATCTGTTATGGTATATGGTGCAATTTGGAGTGATGGTCGCTCAGACCTGGTGAAGTGCGAAGGAAACACCAGTTCTTCTAAATATGTTTCAATATTACATGAAGGACTCCTATTAATATTTTAAGTGGTAAAATGAACTAAGTTAATTTCTATTTTTATGCAAGACGAGACTCCTTGTCAATCTGCTAGGGCGACACAACATTGCTTGAGGCAAAATGAGGTTAATAAATATCCGTGGCCAAGCTAGTCCCCCGATATGGATCCAATTTAAAACATTTGGACCATATTAGATCGGAACCTTCGCAAAAAAAAACGAAAGCCATCAAAGTCTGAACTTGCATCATTGGTTACATTACAGAAGAACTTCATAAGAAATATTTCAACTGATCAATGCCATTACTAGAAGGGTCCTAGCATTAAAAACAGCAAAGGTAATGTCAACCAAGTATTAATTATTACATCTGTGAATATTTATCTTTTATTTTGTTCTATAAATTAGATGCTTATTAACATAAACTGTTTTTATCGGTGCTTATTCTTTTCTGTCATGTCTGTGTACATGTTCCCTTCTAAATCAGAAAAAAAGGGAAAACTTTTTCGATTTAGACAATTAATGTTTTGACTTTTACCCCAATACAAAGTGCTCGTTTTGGTGAAAACTTAGCACTTTCCACGTTAAAAACGTACCTTGTGCCAAACTTCATCACAGTGAATAGGAACAGACAAAAATAAAGAACATACTTAATAAAGAATGATTGATACTGGGAAAATAAACGCAAAGAAAGCAATCTAGAAATAATGGAGCCCTTTGTGACAACAATATACGACTACAACAAAAGTTGTACTTTTTTTTTTATTCACAGATATTATCGTTGGCATCACTAGACTCATTGCTAGAAAAGGTCGGTGGATCTTCATTTCCGTTTGAATGCTGTGTCTATTTGATCGCCTCAAAATCTAAAACTTCATCCTTCTATTTTTGTTATGCGTTATCTAGCCGAAGGCTAAAGCAAATATTTTCTTTTGGTTTGCAGTAAATAGATCGATCTTCACACCACGCCTTCGGCTAATCTCGAAGCTAACGTCTATTATAAACATGATTGGACTAACAACATAAATCCATTACGAAATTGAGAATGGAAATACAAAATCGATGGCAGCATTAAATATGAATTATCAAATGAAACGGTCACATAAAAATAGTGTTTTATTCATTTAGCAAGTTGTAAATGTAGTATTCTTGAATACCGAGGATGATTGTAATAAACAGAGGTATTAGAAGTCATTCTAGTCACTACATGCTTCTTCAGTATTAATATAATGCTGCTGTGTCTGTTAAAAACTGTTTGATTTATTTCATTAGTTTAGTGCAAAAATAATGTTGTTTTTTACATGACCGTTAATTATTGATGAGGATTGATGCTTTGTATTATTAATGCTGGCAAAATGTTACATGTCAGGTGCTCTACGTAAGTGGCGATTACCTTAACTAGTGTGAATTTTGGTAAGACTTATATTAGTACATGCGAGGAAAACCTAACTGCAGACGGAATTGTACCCCTAGACGAGTGACGTGAGAAAAGGAAGGTAAAATGTGAATCTCCTTAGACAAAGCATAGTCGAACTATATAAGGATATGATGACGTCACTTTTTCGAGCAAGATTCACTCGCTCTCTCCATCAGATATCAAGTTAACGCACGCGCAAATGGTGTAGGAATTAACTAAGCTAAATGTCACCGAAGTTTATGCGCCTGCGCGTAAACTCAATTCGTTAGATAGAACTATGTTAAACAGTAAAGATATGTTATTAATACCTCTCTCTCTTTCTTTCTCCATAAGAATTTCTTTTCAATAAAACCTTGAAGAACTCAGCAGATTCTCCTTGTGTAAGTTAAACAGACGAGGCGATCGTCAACAATAAAACGACTCGGTCACACATAAAACGGTGATCATGAAACGGCGAACAGAAGAATCGACTATAAAAAAGAGCCAGTATAAAAACGAGCCAGTATAAACACACACACGTATGTAAGAATACATATTTATTTTATTTGGTTGTTGATCGCTCATAGATGAGAACAACAAAAATTCATACATGAATTGTCCACTTGGATACGTGAGGTAACTGGTAAGAGACCCAGGAAAGTATCATGCTTGAACCTCTGCACCGCTTAAAATCACGGCAAAATCGACGGCACATCAACCCTAAAGAGAAGCAAGAAAAAGTACTTAGAAGTTACACGCATACGTTTACGAAAGAAGGGAGCCGGTTATACATTCATATGGTTATCTTTACGATTACTGTTTTAACTTCACTTCCGGTGGTCTCTCCCCATGTTAAGATTTTTTTTCTTAATAGTCACTTTATTATTTAGAAATGCCTTCTTAACATGGGGAACTGGATTTCTTTGCCTATTCTCTACTTTTACGTAGCAATTTAATAAACAAACGAAAGCGTGAAAATTCAATTAAAAACGAGCAAAAAGAAGTGAAAATGAAACTGTAATCGTAAAGATAACCATTCGTGTAAATATTATTGTACTCTTTAATACTTATTATTATCTTTTATTATTTCCAACAATATCATCATCATCAACCTGAGCAACACTAAATAGGTTTGGGAAATATTATTCTTTCAATAATTTATACTTTACTCATTATCAAATAACAGATATATCGTTTAAGTTCCCAACTTGGTGGTTTGCGGCCGGTCTCATCCATCACAGCTTTTTGAGTCCGAGATGATGTCGAATCGGCTTTGAATGACTTCATTGCTTCCAGAAGTTGAACGTCAAATAACGACATTATTTTTTGCACCAACCTAATAAATATAAATCTTTTCTACAACAATATAACCTGTTTTTTTTTATTTATGCTATTTTTACTAAGGAGTCACTGATTATCAAAACACAAACGCCACTCGAGGATCAGAGTTAATGTGGTTCGTGTAGACTGTGAAACAACATCATGATGGTCGGTAATGGTGGAACTTGAGTAAGGATTAATTATTTAAGAGGACAACTCAACAAGACCTTTAGACTTGATATGTTATAATAACCTGGGTAGCAGCCCCACAACATTGTGTTCCTCAGAGGAACGGTGCTAGGAAGGAAAGCTTCCTCATGGAATGTTCTTTTAGTTTTAAGAACAAATAGAAAGTAAGGGAAATTTTTAAGAGTTGTTTTCAAGTAGCCAGACGCGTATTTGTTACGAATGTTTTGCAGGGGGGGGGGCACAGATAGTAGCTCAGTTGTGCACCTAACATGAAAATAATGATAGACCAGGCATAGACTAGCAACGTCTCTTCTGTGAAAAAGAAGAAGTATAAAAACAAACAAATAATTAAGCAAACTATTATTTATATAGATATTATATATTTTTATAGATAATAAGAGCAGACTATTATTTATATAGATATTATTTAGTATTATTGATATTAAAAGAAAACTATTACTATTATTCATATAGATATTATTTATTATTATAGATAATAAAAGCAACTATTATTTATAGAGATATTATTTATTTTTATAGATAATAAAAACAAACTATTATTTATATAGATATTATTTAGTATTATAGATAATAAAAGCAAACTATTATTTATATAGATAATGTTTATTATTAAAGATAATAAAATAAAACTATTATTTTTATAGATACTATTTATTATTATAGATAATAAAAGCAACTATTATTTATATAGATATTATTTATTATTATAGATAATAAAAGCAACTATTATTTATATAGATATTATTTATTATTATAGATAATACAAGTAACTATTATTTATATAGATATTATTTATTATTTTAGATAATAAGAGCAAACTATTATTTATAAAGATATTATTTATTATTATAAATAATGAAAGCAACTATTATTTATATAGATATTATTTATTATTATAGATAATAAAAGCAACTATTTTTTATATGGATATTATTTATTTTTATAGATAATAAGAGCAAACTATTATTTATATAGATATTATTTATTATTATAGATAATAAAAGTAAACTATTATTCATATAGATAATGTTTATTATTATAAATAATAAAAGTAACTATTATTTATATAGATATTATTTATTTTTATAGATAATAAAAGCAAACTATTATTTATATAGATAATGTTTATTATTATAGATAATAAAAGTAACTATTATTTATATAGATATTATTTATTATTATAGATAATCAAAGCAAACTATTATTCATATAGATATTATTTGCTATTTTAGATAATAAAAGTAACTATTATTTATATAGATATTATTTATTATTATAGATAATAAGAGCAAACTATTATTTATATAGATATTATTTATTATTATAGATAATAAAAGTAACTATTATTTATATAGATATTATTTATTATTTTAGATAATAAGAGCAAACTATTATTTATATAGATATTATTTCTTATTATCGATAATAACAGTAACTATTATTTATATAGATATTATTTATTATTATAGATAATAAAAATAACTATTATTTATATAGATATTATTTATTATTATAGATAATAAAAGCAACTATTATTCATATAGATATTATTCATTATTATAGATTATAAAATAAAACTATTATTTATATAGATATTATTTATTATTATAGATAATAAAAGCAACTATTATTTATATAGATATTATTTATTATTATAGATAATAAAAGTAACTATTATTTATATAGATATTATTTATTATTATAAATAATGAAAGCAACTATTATTCATATAGATATTATTCATTATTATAGATTATAAAATAAAACTATTATTTATATAGATATTATTTATTATTATAGATAATAAAAGCAACTATTATTTATATAGATATTATTTATTATTATAAATAATGAAAGCAACTATTATTTATATAGATATTATTTATTATTATAAATAATGAAAGCAACTATTATTCATATAGATATTATTCATTATTATAGATTATAAAATAAAACTATTATTTATATAGATATTATTTATTATTATAGATAATAAAAGTAACTATTATTTATATAGATATTATTTATTATTATAAATAATGAAAGCAACTATTATTTATATAGATATTATTTATTATTATAAATAATGAAAGCAACTATTATTTATATAGATATTATTTATTATTATAGATAATAAAAGTAACTATTATTTATATAGATATTATTTATTATTATAAATAATGAAAGCAACTATTATTTATATAGATATCATTTATTATTATAGATAATAAAAGTAACTATTATTTATATAGATATTATTTATTATTATAAATAATGAAAGCAACTATTATTTATATAGATATTATTTATTATTATAGATAATAAAAGTAACTATTATTTATATAGATATTATTTATTATTATAAATAATGAAAGCAACTATTATTTATATAGATATTATTTATTATTATAAATAATGAAAGCAACTATTATTTATATAGATATTATTTATTATTATAAATAATGAAAGCAACTATTATTTATATAGATATTATTTATTATTATAAATAATGAAAGCAACTATTATTTATATAGATATTATTTATTATTATAGATAATAAAAGTAACTATTATTTATATAGATATTATTTATTATTATAAATAATGAAAGCAACTATTATTTATATAGATATTATTTATTATTATAGAAAATAAAAGCAACTATTATTTATATAGATATTATTTATTATTATCGATAATAAAAGTAACTATTATTTATATAGATATTATTTATTATTTTAGATAATAAGAGCAAACTATTATTTATATAGATATTATTTATTATTATAGATAATAAAATAAAACTATTATTTATATAGATATTATTTATTATTATAGATAATAAAATAAAACTATTATTTATATAGATATTATTTATTATTATAGATAATAAAATAAAACTATTATTTATATAGATATTTTTTTATTATTATAGATAATAAAAGCAAACTATTATTTATATAGATATTATTTATTATAATAGATAATAAAATAAAACTATTATTTATATAGATATTATTTAGTATTATATATAATAAAAAGAAACTATTATTTATATAGATAATGTTTATTATTATAGATAATAAAAGTTGCATTAGTTTACAAGCGAATACGTTATTTTGGTACATAATAAAATATGTGAATGAAAAGTTCATGTTTGCTTGACAACGATACACAATACTCGATACAAGATACTCGTAAAAGAGAACTGTACTCATCAGACTAGCTGCTGCCTTAGTATCTAGTCAGATCAGTCTCTGAAGTACTGTTGCCACATCTGGGGACGAACTGCTCAGAGTGCTCTTTCCTGCACTGACAGAGTACAAAACTGTCTACGACATCTGTACAAATGTAACAGAGCGCGAACGGCTATACGCAAATGCATGTGAAACGACGTCACAAGTAAAAAAAGAAACTATGAAAAGAAGAAAGAAAACAATCAGGTTAGTGAGAGACGTGGAGCACGGAACAAAATTACGTTCGAGATCACTTTAGAAGCGTGAATAACGTTCGAGATCACGTTCGAGACCTGCCTGACATCACGACCGTAACAATGAGGAAATAAATGTCGGTGTTACAAAGAAAAGGCGAGTTGAAGCTTCTTTTTTTCCCTATTCTTTGACCACTTTCCGACTGAGGACACCACGTGTTGGTTCCTGGACAACGTTACACGAGCGCCCTTTTGCGAAATCAAAATCAGATAATAAATTTAAATCAAAATCGAAATAAGGATTCGAAATATAAGGTTTAGTATAATTATATCTTGATTTTAATCTTCATAAGATGAAAAAAAAAATGGAATAAAACTTATCATTTCGAGGTTTATTTTTACCCGCTTTGGGGTGGGTATCATTCTATCACGTAATGGTTTAATTGAGTAAATAGTCAAGCGAACTGAAGCTTCACTAACGCTGACTGGAAATATTAGTGTTGCTTTCAAAGTAAATAAAACAACAACATTTTTCAAAGTGAATTTAATTAAATAACGAATTTATATTTTTTAAGCTTGAGCTTTGATCATTTAACCTTGTTTCCTTAACTGCCCGCTTGACTGAGTTTGGCAGGGCATGAATAATATACAACGTGACTCAGTCTAAAAAATAAAACAAAACCAACAAGCGTGTTACTAAGCTAGAAACAAATGAAATGAAAACATGCTCTTCCCATGATAGAATAACACACGCATATATATATATATATATATATATATATATATATATATATATATATATATATATATATGAAATTTAAAATTGAAAAATTGAGGCGGAAAGACCTAGAGGCTCGATGTTTTGCACCGTCTTATGCGGGCTAAAATATATATATATATATATATATATATATATATATAGTAATTTAGTAATTTATAAAATATATATATATATTTTATAAATTACTAACTAGCTCTACCTACGTATTGAGCACTTTTGAAGTAAATATTTAAAGTTTACTCATAAATCTATACTTTCGTTTATTAATTTTATGTGAGTAAATTAAGTAGTTATATATATATATATATTTATATACATATATACAGTATATGATGGTTGTACAGAAAAACAAAAAATTAAAAAAATTATATAAAAGAAATTAAGGTTTATCTTGTATCTATATTGTTTTCATTCATAATGGTTTTTGACAGATATGGACAAATATAGAAGAAACCTTTTCTTTGCTTAATAGTATTAGTAGATTAGCAAATGACAGCAGATTCAATTAAACGATGTGTTCATTTATTGTGTTTTTGTTTTAGGGTTGTCGTATTATAAAAGTCGAAATGATGACCATTCTCCATAATGTGACACAAAATAGACTAAATCATTTGGCCATCCCTTTTGAGAAAGCCTGCATCATTCGGACGAAATGTCGAGCACCTAGGTCTCTTCGCTCCCATTTTAAATTTCATACATTCGAATTTTATCCATTTTAATAGTGATATATATATACATATATATATATATATATATATATATATATATATAGTTGCTAGTCTAGCCGCACTGATGAATTGTGATACAACGAAACAGTAATATATATATATATTTATATTTATATATATATATATTCATATATATAGAGAGATATAAATAGATAGATAGATATATAGATAGATAGATAGATGAGCTAAAGAGCTACAAAGACGAGAGTGGTACCAATAAAACAAGCGATTTTTTTTCTCCAGAATTTATTTTCCACAAAGTCACCAGCATTCTCAATGCAATTTTGTCAGTGATGGGGGGGGGCAGTGCATGGGCGCCCGGGGCGCGTTTTGTAATTCACATCACTGTCGCCACTCTGAAATCGACGAATGTGCTAATATCAACTGCATCGGTTTCGTAAACGTTCTACTGGCGCCGCTGCATGTTGATCAGTCAATTATTTTGCATGAAAGAATTCAATGACGCATCTTCGTTTCTGACGCACGTACTTGGCAGGGGATGCTTTCTTAGAGTCTCACATCATCTATATTTACAACAGAAAGATAAGCATGTAAGTCATGAATGCATAAGTTAAGTCAACATAACCGTGCAATCATTGTCTCTTCTGGTCTATTCGGACGAAATAAAATGATAGGATTCATTAATTTTTTAACGCACCTTGATAATGTAATAAAGTTACGTAGGAACCTTTATTTTCTTACTCTATCTCTCTCTCTCTTTCTCTTTCTCTCTCTCTCTCTCTTTCTCTCTCTCTCTATCTCTCTCTCTTTCTCTCTCTCTTTCTCTCTCTCTTCCTTTCTCTCTTACTCTCTCTCCCTCCCAGTTTCACTGTATATATATATACAGTGATGATCATATTTATTGGCACGGTAAAATAAAAGTTAAATTTTGTCTAATAAATTCTAAAAAAGGGATTAAATTAAAGAAAATAACAAAGTATATTATGTATTTTTAAATGGCCTTTCCGATGCAGCAATCGGATTTTAGAAAAAATAAATAACAAAGGAACAACAAACATAATTGCAAAAAACCCTTGTTCAAAATTATTGGCACGGCTTTGTTTTTCTTTTAGTATCAGTATAATATCAATCAATTTCCGGTTTACGTGCTTTCTGAACTTTTTTATAGCCATATTATGCTTGTTTAACGCTAATTCAGTGAATAATTTTTTTCAGATAATTTTTAGATAGCGATTTATTTAAACTATTATAAGTGACTAAATTATAATTTTCAATCGCCATGGTTAAAACTAAGGAACACAGCGAAGACATCAGGAAGCTTGTTGTAGCATGCCATACCAATGGGGAGGGCTATGATAAGATTTCAAAGAAGCCAAACCTTCCCAAATCCACTGTTAGAGCCATAATAAACAAGTTCAAATCGCAAGGCCACGTTATGAGTTTAGAGGGTAGAGGGAGAAAAAGGATTCTTTCCCCAAGAGATGAACGGAAAATTGTTCGACAAGTAAACAAAACCCAAGGATCTCTGTTGGGGAGATTGTTGATGAACAGAGCACCTCTGGAGTGAATGTATCTCGACATACAGTTGGTAGAGTTTTGAAGAGAGCTGGTTTAAAAGCATGTCGTCCGAGAAAGACTCCCTTATTGAAGCCTATGCACCTGAAAGCAAGGCTAGCCTTTGCAAAACGTCATATTGGTAAAGATGTTGCATTCTGGAAACGTGTTCTATGGACTGACGAAACGAAAATAGAGTTATTTGGCCATAATAAAGTGTCTTATATTTACAGAAAATCTGGCGAAGCTTTCCTGCCTAAGAACACCATAACCACAGCGAAGCACAGTGGAGGCAGTTTGATGTTTTGGGGATCCTTTGCTGCCTCTGGACCAGGGCGACTTGTTAAGGTCACAGGTAGCATGAAAAAGGAAGATTATGTTAAAATATTGGATGAAAACCTGAAAGACTCTGCTAAAGAGCTCTCACTTGGTCGTCGTTGGTGGTTCATGCAAGATAATGACCCAAAGCATTCGGCTAAACTGACTAAGAAATGGCTTGAGGACAATCATATTAATGTTTTGGAGTGGCCATCACAAAGCCCAGACCTTAATCCAATTGAAAATTTATGGAGAACATTAAAATTGAGGGTAATGCAAAGGAAGCCTAAGAATCTTATTCAATTGGAGGATTATTGTCAGGAAGAGTGGGCTAAAATTACTACTGAAGAGTGCAACAACTTGGTTGTAAACTATGAAAAGCGACTGAGGAAGGTAATCAAGGCCAAAGGCTATACAATTGATTATTAAATAAATCGTGCCAATAATTTTGAACAAGGGTTTTTTGCAATTATGTTTGTTGTTCCTTTGTTATTTATTTTTTCTAAAATCCGATTGCTGCATCGGAAAGGCTAGTTAAAAATACATAATATACTTTGTTATTTTCTTTAATTTAATCCCTTTTTTAGAATTTATTAGACAAAATTTAACTTTTATTTTACCGTGCCAATAAATATGATCATCACTATATATATATATATATATATATATATATATATATATATATATATATATATATATATATATATATATATATATATATATATATACTAACAGTTCCGCCCGGCTTTGCTCGGGCCTTATGTATTGTTCATAAATTTGTGTGCATATGTATATATTAAAAAGTGTAAATATGTACGGTAATGTCTTTCTAATGGCTTCCTTAACTGCTATAGAGAAAAGTTGGTAGAGAGCGCAGACCTAATTTTTTTAACTTTGACCCCAATTTTGACCCCTTAACATTTATTGTTTTGGGCTAAAATTAAATTAAAATGTTTGATCCATGTCCAAGTAATCTACATCTAAAATGTCAAGTGTTTAGACCCAAAATTGGCGGAGGAGTTTGGTAGAGTCTGCAAAGGTCAACTCTATAAACTTGTATAAACCAATGTTTCGCCCAAAAACTTATTAAAAAGCTTGTTGCATGTCTAAATACGCTTTATATAAAGTTTCAAATATTTAGACCCAAAATTGACTTAATGGTTTGCTAGAGACCGCAACGGTAAAAGATAACATTTTTGGAACTTTGGCCCCTTTGGAAGCCAAATTTTCGTAAAAAATTATTAAAAAGCTTGCCCTATGCCTGAATACCTTTTATTTAAAATTTCAAATGTTTAGACCAAAAATGGGCTGAGTAATTTGGAAGAGACAGCAGAGGTCAAATTATTTTAAAATTTTGACTCCAATTTTGACCTCTTAACATTTATTGTTTTGGGCTCAAATAAAATTATAAAGTTTAATCCATGTCCAAGTAACCTATATCTAAAATTTCCAGTGTTTAGGCCAAAAATTGGCGGAGGAGGTTGATAGAGTTCTTAAAGATCAAATCGTTTAACTTTGACCCCTTAACAGCCAAATTTCTTACTGAAAACCGATTAAAAAATTTTCCCAAATCTCAATACACCTTATGTCCAATCCCGAGTCTGTACACCGAAAATTGACAGAGTTATTTGGTAGGGAAATGTACACAGACAGACAGACAGACAGACAGACATACACACACACGCACACATACGCCACACACACACACACACACATAGATATTTTCACTTTTTACATATATATATATATATATATATATATATATATATATATATATATATATATATGTATATATATATATATATATATATATATATATATATATATATATATATGGGGAGTTAAAGGAAGAGGATAAGATCAATTCTTTAAAAAGAAACTAATCGGGATATTGCAAAGCTCAACAATTTTTTAAAGCTTATATAGAAATCAATAAAGAAAAAAAATGGCCATATAAAACTATATAGTAATATACACATGGCATAAATCCTATACGAGGGGCGTGCAATAAGTAATGCGCCTGACCCACTTCCAGTTGTCTGATCTAGCTGAAATTTTGCATGTGCAATGATTTATATCTCTACAGGTTATGTGGCAAATTACAGCTCTGAACTAACTGTGGTTTCTGTTGTACAGGTGTTTGAACTGAGTCAGGTGTGAAATGGAGCCTGTTGAATGCCGAGTGATCAGGGTTTTGTATTTGAAAGAACGCACACCGCAGGAGACTTTTGATGAAATGAAAGAAACTTATGGTGATAATGCCCAATCATATGACCTTGTAAAACGCTGGCATCGTGAATTCAAACATGGCCGGAAGTCTGTGGAAACAGCTCCAAGACCTAGTTCCCTCCCCCTGTCTGCCATTGATGAGGTATCTATCCGTCAAGTTGAGGCTGCTATTTTGTAAGATAGGCGCATTACTATTCGCTAAATAGCCCAAGATGTCAAGATTAGTACAGGGTCTGTGGAAACTATCATTCATGACCATCTGCATATGCATAAGGTGTCTGCCAGATGGATTCCTAGGTTGCTCACACCATTCCAGAAGCGAGAACGCGTTGAGTGCTCGAGGATGAATTTGGAGATGTGCCAAGAAGATGAGTCAAAGTTTTTCAAAAGACTGATTACACAGGATGAAACCTGGGTCCATCACTATGATCCAGAGACCAAAGCCCAGTCAATGCAGTGGAAGCACTCTGACTCACCACCTCTAAAGAAGGCAAGGGTGCAGCCCTCTGCTGGCAAGGTCATGCTCACAGTCTTCTGGGACCAGAACGGAGTAGTGATGACAGATTTCCTGACAAAGGGTACCACAATTACAGGAGCCTATTATGCTTCACTTTTGAAGAAATCAAGGGAAGCTATCAAAATCAAGAGGCGGGGCAAAATCAGCAAATGCACCCTCCTCCTGCAGGACAACACTCCGGTCCACAACTCGCATGTCGCCAGATCAGAAGCACGGGAGTGTGGTTATTAAATCCAACCCCTCCTCCCTACTCTCCTGACCTTGCACCCTCTGACTTTCACCTATTCCCAGCCATGAAGTTGTTTTTGAAAGGAAAGCGTTTCCCAGATGATGCAGCCTTGATTTCTGAAGTCACGTCGTGGTTGGAGGACCAACCTGGGGTTTTCTACAAAAACAGTCACCAGAGCTGCATCAAACGATGGGAGAAATGCATAACACTGGGTGGTTCCTATGTAGAGAAAGACTAATAACTGTGCCAAGTTCCATTGCTCTACTACTATGGAAAGTGGGTCAGGGGCATTACTTATTGCACGCCCCTCATATTTCATGTAAACTATTTCCATAGCTATAATCCTATAATAAATATAATTCAGGATTATATTGTTGACTTTTGCAGACTTCTTCCTGTCATGGAGATTTATATCCCGGGGTATTGTCTTCCGAAGTCTTTGCTTTGCCGGCTAATCCCCCCCCCCATATATATATATATATATATATATATATATATATATATATATATATATATATATATATATATATATATATTATTCCGTTGTGCCTTACTCATGTATGCATGCACTCTAGTTATCAACTCTGCCCATTTAACTAAATTTTCAACTTAGTTATTTATTTATTTATTTATTTATTTCTATTATTTTATCTTTTTGTTTTTTATTTTTTATTTTATTTTATTTTTTTCTTTTCCTTTTTCTTTTTCTTTTTACTTCAGTTTTCATCCTTTATCCCTTACTTTTATTTCATGTGTTATTTTTGACCTTACCTTTATATCTATTCCTTAATCTATTATTATTATTATTATTATTATTAGTAGTAGTAGTAGTAGTAGTAGTAGTAGTAGTTGTAGTAGTAGTAGTAGTATTGCTATTATTATTGTCATTGTTGTTGTTTATATTGTTATTGTTATTATTATTGTTAATAGTACATTCCCACTCCAACACGCCAATCATCCACATCCAAAATTCCATTTTGTTCTATTATGCACTTCCAAAGACTTTGCTACCCTATCTTTACCTTTGCCTTATACCCAAACCCCCTTCTTGTATATCTAATAACAAAGAAACACTAGAATAATTGTTACATATTATCTCTATATAAATAAAATGAACTCATTTTTCGCGTCTGATTTTGACCTTAATAGGATTAAAAATCAAGATATTTCATGCAAATATAATATGCACAAACAGCAGAACAATATCTGAGGTGTGTTATAGGCTTATTATTTCTCAAATTCCTCGATAATCTTAGATTTCTATACTTTTTTCTGCTGAGAAGTCACGGCCAAAATCGGTTAAGATCAATGGAAGTGGTAAAATATTTTCTCTCTAATAAATTTCTCCTCCCCCTGCCACCACTAAACGCCGTTTGGGGATCGTTCACAAGGAACAGTTGAGAAGAGAACACCGGTTTGGCTTCGTGGTTCTTTCATGTGAAGTTATTTAAAATAACTAAACTAAGCTACAGTGCTCTGTGGCGTAGTGGTTAGCGTGCTGGACAATTCACATTATATTTTCACGTTCGCGCCGACCTACCGTAGTCGTTTTTTTTTTGTTTTTTTTTCCTAAACAACTGGAATGGACTTTTCTTGGTGGCCGAACTGTTAACGTTGCAGATATTTTTTTTTTGTTGTTTTTTTTTTTCACACTTTATTTTCCTACTTTTACTCATGACTCCGGGTTTGATCCTTCCTACTTACCTACCGTAACATTTTTTAAAACTCCCCCCCGTCCCGGAGACAAACACTCGGGCAACGCCGGGTACCCCCGCTAGTCTAATATATATTTGTATTCTGAAATCTAATATTATAGTCTTACAACTACCCACTCAGACCCACCTCATAACTTGCTCCTTTAACTCATTTCCGCACCCTCTCTCGCCTCACTAAATTAAAACCCTGGAACAGGACACCCCATGTAATTCTTCTTGTTCAAACCTGCTTAGAACACACGCATTCGCCCTTTCGCCTTAAATCATTACCATAACACCCCTCCCAAATTTATACACCACTTCATAGTGCTATTGTCATCTCGGTTACGTCTGTCAAAAAAAAAAACAGCCCCTCCATTGATAAAAGACATCTTACACACAGATAAAATAGAATTACCACCCATCCACACTATACCTCCACTTAAGCCCTAAAACATATAGTACATACATTTAAGACTATGATAAAGACCATATGCACCTTTCTACATTACACTTTATATTAAATTTATTATTTAATATATAGAATTTATTTAGAATTCGATAAAACTCCCCCTAACATCATTTATAATTTTAATTGATCCATTTTTTTCCTAATGAATCCCACGCTAGACGCTGGATCCCCACTATGTTACCTAGCATTATACTCTTCTGATGAGAAGGATTAGGCTTCGAAATGCCTTGGCATAAAGAGTCCCTTCTATCCCCCCAACTAATTGTTTGTATTCCCTTATTGAATAAATGAACCAATCTATATTTACCAATGTATAGTTTTTTGTGACTTCATTTCCCATTCCTATTGTTCTACTACAGAAGCTCCAAGGATGCTTTATATTATCTAGATAGGTCTCCTCTTATAGAATTGAGCTCACTCTTTTCTTCTAACGCACTAAGCTAATATATATTTATCATAAAGAATACAGGAGCCACTAAAGTGGTGTGAGAGTAATGTGTTCGTAGCATGCGGTTTAACATAGTATGAATGTCTCCATCTAGTCTCTGAAACCAATGATATTTATAGGACTGGTTGATTCCACTTAGTTCTCAAATAGGGGGGATGTGTACCCCAGAACACCCCGAACTTTTCATTCTCCTGATTGTATAGTTCTTTTTCCTGGGATTGATCTCTACTGGGTCGATCCTTTTCCTTTTTCTGGAGGACCGGCGTTGTCCAGCTGCTTGTGATGTTACCAGATCGAACGTATCATACGTATGGTCCATTACCTCTTCTTGTTCAGCAGGAGGTTGTCTTTCGTCATCAGTTTTACGTTTTCTAATTTGGTTCAAATGCTTCTTGTGAGTAAATATTTGACCTTCGATAATGTAAACCATCCGCCCGATCCTTTTCTGGACTTTTCCTCGTTCTCAGACTGTACTATTATTTTTGTGTACCTGGAAAAATACCTTTTCTCCATACCTTTTTAGGAACTATAGTATTCGGCGTTTTCACCTGTCTTGGTAAAAGTTTCTCTAAGAACCGACCTAATTTCCCTCGCGAACATTAACTCTGCCGGCGACATCTTCGATCGAGCGCTTTCATTTGGCGTCATTCGGTAAACTTGTAAAACTGCTAGGGTGGCTTTTCTGAGGGCGTTCCTTTAGCCTTCTGTAGGGTTTTTTCGGCGTCTCTATAAACCTCTCTGCCTGACCGTTTGATCGGGGATGATAGGTTGGCATCGTTATGTGGTTAACCAGGAAATCCTCGCAGAAGGTTTTAAAATCTGCTGAAGTGGAAAACTGTCTACCACTACTAAATAATAGTTTCCCTTCAGTGGGCTGCGTAATCTTCGTGTATCCTTGACAATGGGCAGTCAGCTTTAGGCTACGGGCTAAATTTTATTGGGGTGCTTTTGCATGACTTTACCGTGCCTTCTATATCATTGTCCATACTCTTCCAGTAAACGTAGGACCTCATGAGGCTCTTCATTCGAGTAGCCCCAGGGTAATCCGTATGGAAATCCTTTAGAATTTTCTTTTGTAGTGTAGTTGGGATTACTACTCTTTCTCAGTACAACAGTACTCATTGCACATAGAATAAACTTCCTCCGCCGATTCATCTGATTGAATTGTTTGTTTCATTTCTTTGATGAAACTATCTTCTTCAGTCTCCCTTATTATATTTTCCAAAGTCACTGGTAGTTCCTTGATCGTATTACGCATTATTTGTGTACAGTCCTTTTCAATTTGTAGTGGCGCTATTACTTTGTCTTCCAGCGGTTCCCTTGATTAAGGGATTAATAGCGACAATCCGTCTGCGTGACCTAACTTCGCAGATGTAAGAAATTCCATACTGAAGCCGTAATTCAGTAGAATGGTCCCACATTTTTGCAGTCTGTTGGCTGTGTAAGTTGGCAGACCTTTTTTAGAGCCAAAGATGATTATAAGCGGCTTATGGTCAGTTTGTAATTTAAATTTACGACCGTGGAAAAATCGGTGGAAATTTTGTAACACCGAATATGATACCCAGTGCTTCCTTTTCGATTTGAGAGTAATTCTTCTTGGCAGGCAGTAAAGTTCTCGACGCATGGACAATCGTCTTAGTGGACCCATCAGGCATCTTGTGTAGAATGCATGCCCCGATCCCATAAGAACTTGCGTCGGTTGCGACAATAATCTCTTGTTCCGAATTGAAGTGAGTCGGGGATAAATCTGACGTTAGTACATCTTTTAACTTCTTAAACGCTGACTGGCACTCAGGCGTCCAATCTCATTTTATTTCCTTTTTTAATATTACATTTAATGGCGCGCGTAATTCATGCATGTTCTTAATGAACGTTAGATAATAGTTCGCGAACCCTAAGAAACTCTGAATGTAGTTAAATTATGCGGAATGTCTTTTATTGCTGTGGCCCTATCCGGATCGGGTTTCCTTCCGTCCTTATCTATTATATGACCCAGGTATTTAATTTGTTTAAAAAATCGCATTTTCCTTCCTTAAATGTGGAGCCGTATTCTTTTATTCTGTCACACACTTGAAATACATGATCTCTTTGTTGTTCAATATTTTGACTACGCATAAGAATATCGTCCCGATAGCCTATTAAGAAATCCAAAACGCTTAGCAAAGTATCGATTACAAGTTGGAAAATTGCAGTTGCTACTTTTATATCAAATGCTAATCTATTGAATTGAAAACTCCTTTGTGCGTTGAGGTACACAGAAGTTTTGAGTTATCTTCCTCTACTGGTATTTGTAGGTACGCCTCGGTTAAGTCTATCTTGGAAAAAACAATTCCGCCATTTAACTTAGCGAATACTTCGTCTGGGTTTGGTAGCGGATAGTGATGGTCCTTAAGCGCTGCATTCGATCTGGTAGAGAAATTCGCGCACACTATAACATCTTTAGATTTTTTCACGTATACGGTGGAGGCTGCCCACTCACTATAGTTAATAGGGGTCAAAATCCCAGTGTTAACTACTCTTCCCAATTCTTCTTCAATATTTTCCCTCGAAGCGAACCGTACGTTCCGTGGCTTTTTGAATATTGGTCTTGCTTCATCCGGCAATTCGAATCTCGTTTTTATTTTTGTGCAGCATCCAAGGTTTTCAGAGAAAACACTTGGGAAAGATATTTTGAGATTTGTCGGCTTCGGCCGTTAGGTTTCCGACTTTATGACAAAAATCACTCATTGGCGAGTCTCATAATTCAAATTCCTGAATCCAATCAGTCCCGAATAAATTTATTGCGTTCCTCAGAACGAACACTTTAAGCCTTTTGTCGTTATTTTTTAGTGACACATTAATAACTGCCTCACCCTCAAAATTTATTTTTTCACGAGTTACCGATCTTGCAACTTTATTCGTCTTTGTCATCGTGGACTTTTCTATTCTCTTCCATGTGTGAAAATTTATAATCGATAAATCCAACCCTGAATCGTTGCAGTTTCACTTCTATATTTCTGATTCTCACCGTAACATATTTCCTTATGTTCTCTGTTGGTGAAGGGGCCCATTTTTGCAGTTTTTTCGTAGCTCTTTTTTGTTACTCTTGCTCTGCAATATAAGGCCTTGTGCCCTGCTCGCTTGCATAGGTCACACGTTATTTTCCTTTGTTACTGGCATGCATTGAACCCATGAGGTCCTCCACATTTTCTACAAGGAGTTCTAGGATTTTGTCTATCCTGATAATTTTGTGAAGGGTTCTTTTTACCTCTTGGTTGTTAATTACTGGCCGACGGGTGCCCCTTATTAATGGTGCGTATCTTTTTTAATGTGAGCGATACTTGATCCTCTATGATTCGGGAATCTTCCTTCATTGCCACCAGCCGCTGACAATCTTCAGACAGTTTCTGAAGCGTCAAATCAGGTTCTAATTCCAATTTATTTAGAGCACGGCGTCTTACATCGCCGTCTTTTGTGGCTATCAAACCTTGTGTGAATATTAGGCATTTGAAATTGTCCGCAGTTAACGACGATTATTTATTAACTATAGACGCAAAAGTCGTATAGTTAATGTGTAAGAGTAATGCACTTACATCTTTTATGAAAAATGTTTGTCTTTGGGCAGTATAACTCCATTAACAGCTTGACTGCCTCATCAAACGACAATTCGTTGGTTTTTCTTGGTAAAATATAGTCCACGAATTTGTTATGTTCGGGTGTAATGAACGAACCCTTTTTTGATCCGTCCATGATCCGCAATCAATCTTGAAAAGGTCTTCAAATCTTCTGAAATATGCCTCAAACGTCATCCTCAGGAGCATAGTGAAATGTATCAATAGCTGGCCAGATCACATTTTGGGAAAAAGCCGTGCTGGTTTCCTTATTCACTAAAACTTGCGTTATCAAATCCATTTTTTATCTGACTGGCTTTGTTGCTCTAAATGAATTTTTTCAATTCCAATATTTATTCGTTCATTTCTTTCTTTTCTCTTTCCTACTTTTTGTATTTCATTAAATTTAACTGTTTCTCATTCATCTGTGTTTATTGTCAATTACTTCTCGTCGTTTTGTTTCTATATTATCAATTATTCTTCTCGGAACCTTCTTTCAAGTTTTAATCGTGGACTTTGTTGAAATTTTACTGTTTCCAACATCTGTTTTGCAAAATCATCCATTTTGTTTTTGGAAGATTTAGAATTACTTAATATAACAAAATGAGTTTTTTTTTCAGAAACAACACAATTTGTTGATTTACTTTTCCTATAGTACTAATCTGCAGAAAAAGTCTTTACAAAATTCGTACCTGGTTATTTAGCGAATATTTCTTTCATTTATTTATTTCCTTGTGTGACAATTTTCCTGAGAAAATTCAGCATTTGCGTTTATACAGAAAGTAGTAGATTGAGTTTGCCTTTTCTCAATTATCGTAAGGTATAGGTGCTGGGTTCAATTCCTTGTTGATCCTACACATATTTTTTTCTTTTTTCCTTAAAAAGAATTAGTTATTTATCTGTGAAAGTTTATTGTATTTATTTTATAGTGGGTATACTTTTCGATTTCTGTGCGAAGGGAATATCATATTTTCTCGTTAGGACTCTATTTGTGTCGTGCTCAACGAAATTGTGTTTCTTCTTCTTCTTCTTCTTCTTCTTCTTCTTCGACGAGCAGTCCGTCGACCAGAAAAAATGTTTATTTTAATCGGATTCAAATCCGACGTACTTGTAATTGTGCGAATACTCGCTTTAGCCAATAAAATAAAATATACTATCATTTACTTGCTGTATTTGCATGAGTTCTTTCTTTTCCCAATGCTAATACCTTTTAGTCAAAGAAGTATTAACGAGACATACTTTTTAGAACGACAAATTTGTTTCCAACATTACTTGTATTTATAGAGATGAAAAACAAGTTTGTTTGTACTTTCTGAAAACTTTGTATCGTTGATTCAGTTATAATAATTCTCAACACCATTGTTTTATGAGTTCTGTTTCAACTCGCTTGTTGTAGCTTTTTTAACAGCAAGATAAGGCTTTTGACGACGTCTTTGTAGAATCCTTTTTCGGCAAAAATTGCTGTCCTTCTTTTCCGAAGTCTTCTTTATCCCGTGTTTGTGCAATTTTACGATCGAATGTGGGCTTTTCCCCCAAACGTTGATAAGTAGTTTTCCCGTTCTTCATCGAACTTTTGAAAAAAGAAATAATTTTGAAGTTTCGAATTTTCCTCGAGTGTAGGGAAAAAATTATTTTGAATTTCCGCGTGTGTTCTTTTTCTTGAATCCTTTTGGTGTCAAATGTTGTTTTCCAATTACCGTTTTTTAAAGTGAGTCCTTGCCCAAATATTCGTCATTCAGTTGGTGTAAACAATTGTAGATTGATCTGGGAAGTTCTTGAATCATCCTCGTCAGTCAGTTGTTGTAGACCCGTACTATGGGACACAAATGAAAGAAACAACAAGTATTGTAAAGTGTATAAATATCATATGTATTTATCATACAGAATACAGGAGCCACTAAAGTGGTATGAGAGGAAAGTGTTCGTAGCATGCGGTTAAACATAGTATGAATTCTCCATCTAGTCTCTAAAACCAGTGGCATTTATAGGACTGGCTGATTCCACTTAGTTCTGAAATAGGGGTGATTTGCACCTCACCACAGTAATGTGTTGCTACACAGACATGAGCATGTTTCGGTCAGCTAGTGTTTAGTAACTAGAGACCTCTTCAGGCAATCACGCTTTCATTAAGGAAATCAGTAACGAAACTGAAAGTCATCTTGAAGTAAAAAAGATTTATGAAGAAGGGAACAGTCAAGTTGAGGATAAAGTTTAAAGAGATGTTATCTTAACAAGTATGGGATGAAGAGGATTTTAATTAAAACGATTTACATTAACCTTTTAATTAAAGTTCCTTATTAGGAAATAACATGTTAAGCTAAGATTAACCAGTAGATCATAAAATGTAAACAAAGTTTATATGAAACTGTCGTACATTAAGGAAGGAAAAAGTAAAACATTTAAGTAGACACTAGGATTTTAATGGGTAGACTAGTGTTTGGGTAATAAATCAATTAATTAAATAAATTGATGAAGAAAAATAATTATTAAAATTATTTTTAAAAACATAGAAAAGACTAAATTAATATTAGAATAGATGATTGGTTGAAATATATTTTATAAAGTACAAATACGAAAATGGGTAGATTACTAAATACGAAGGCTATCCAAAAATATGAAACAAAAACAAAATATAGAAATAGAGATTATTTATGTATTCATATGTGTATGACTAGTGTATTTTGACGTCTGAAGAGTAGCTATTTTAGAATATTATAAATGATATAATATTGTAAAATGAAACAATTGTAAGGCATAAGAAAATACACAATACAATTGACTTATTTTATATTCCGTTGTCTTGATTTTTTCCAGATATTATATATATATATATATATATATATATATATATATATATATATATATATATATATATTACTGATATGCTCTCATTGTTTACTATGGATGACTGTGTATTTTGCATTTACATATACTTAATTTCTTTCAATTCTTGTGAAAATTTATGGTGGTATGGAGTAGAACACGAGCCTTCGGAATTAAAAATTATTTTGGGAGTTGGTTTCAAATTCCAGACTGAGAGTAATTATCACTTGCTGAACTGATGAATATGCAAGCATGAAAGACTAAAAACGTAATTATTAATACATATTTTTACAAATAATATCGATATATACACATATATACACACGCATACACATATATGTGTGTGTGCGTATGTGTGTGTGTTTGTAACCGAGCGAGGACGCGCATATGTGCATACCGAGCAGTGTGCGAAGTAAAAGAATATAAAAAGACGTGATCACAGATCGGCAATCACATTCAGCACGTTCGAAACGACGTTCGCGTGGACAGAGGTAACAGAGAAAGAGAACGATCGCGGTTTATTTGAGAAAGTACCTGGAAATAAATGTCGATGTTACAAAAAAAAATAAATCGAGTTATGTGTTTGCCTCTGTTCCTACCAACGTAGACTGTATATAACGTGTGGGTCCGTGTATATATATATATATATATATATATATATATATATATATATATATATATATATATAATCAATTTTCACCCCCAAACAAGGCGCAGTGCTACTTTGAAGTAGGGTGCTATTATCGGGGACATAATTTGCAGGGGTATTATGAAGGGAGATGAGTAGCAAGATGTCTGTTCACATTACACTTGAACTTCTGCATGTCAGTACAGTTGGGAAAGCAGGAACTTGGAAGGAAGTTCCAAAATCTAGCAGTTTTGAGGAAGTGCCTATTGGAGTAGAAGGATTTCTTAAGGGCTATAGCTATTGAACAACACGTAATCCTTCTACTTAAAGCTTTTGTTTAATTTGTTTCAGGTTTTTCTGGGTGTTTGTCGAGCATTTTTGTCAAGTTGTTTCATGTCAGATCCGAAGATGTTCCTTTATCTGCAAGTTTTTTCGATTCATTTCTTCAATCACTTTCAGGTGAGGATTAGTCTTGGTGTGTTCACAATTGCTAAATTCATTTAACGCTGCGGTAATATATGATTTTTTTTTCTAGATAAACGCATTGCTGATAAGGTTGTTAAGCATCATTTAATCATTTTGCATGGATAAGACGATTATTATTGACATTTATTCCGTTGATATCTTTCTATTTAGATTTCTTTTCTAGAAAGACGATAAAAATTGAGTGAGAATAAAACAGTAGTGTATTAGTTAATAACAATAAACATTCATGAGAAATAGTGTGGTTGCCGTCTTAAAAACAAGAATCGAGTCTCTACAAAAATGTATAATAATAATCAAACTGAGCGTAAAACGATGTTCCAGTCTCTGCCGTTGAACACCATGACTAAGCTTACTTTATAAGTCTTACTGGTTTAATGTTCTTCAGAGTTAAAATTCTCTTCATCCCTATGTTAATCGATGTTGGCCTAGTCGTTGAAATTCAGGTTGAAAGTTCAACGATGACTTTACAATTTGGTATATCTCGGCTGACAGTAGTTACCGTTTCCTATATGAAGACTGCTTACGGTCCTGGATATGACCTTAAACTATATCCAGTGGTGAAGCTCCAACTTGTGGGCTTTGGGGAGTGTGGAGCCACCCTTTAATTGCCATTGCTTCCAAGTCCACTCTGATCCGGAGTGGTAGTACCTGTTGGGGTTCCAACTATGGGTTAAATAGAAACCAACTTCAAAACCACAAATATATTCTATTAAAAAAATTTTCTTCAGAATCTTTGGATTCAGCATTAAATAACCTGAGGAGGGTTGATATGCCGTTAAACAAACAGAACCAACCAACCAAGACTGCTTAAGCATGAAACATTAGCTTATATAAATAATGATAATAGATATTCATGTAAAAATATTGTGAGCATATGATTCGAAAAAATATTGTGACTGTGATTCAGAAAAGATCCGACGTTGTCCGGGATTGAATGAGGATCAACAAATATTCCACCCTCTTATACTTTTATTGTCATAAAAGTTGGTGAAATCGCTCATTTTTAATAAAATCTATTGATTGCCTGCTCTAATAAGGGACCTTCTAGCTCACATTGAACTAGGAGGAAGCTTCACATGCCTCGCCGCAGTGATTTAGTCTACAATACTTTGTAGTCTACATTGCATTGTAGAGAATCTGTTGTTTATTTAAGAAAACTATATATAAATAGTGGCTAAACTTAAAGTTTAGAACGCAAATATCAAGTATCATAGTTCCATTGTGCTCTAAACAGAAAGATTTATTTCGGACGCGCCTCCGCCTTATTAAAGATTTTCTGAAATTATTTTTACATAATCACTTGAATTGAAGTTAAGCGTACAAAAATCAAGTATTTTGGCTGAATTGTGTTCTAAATAGAAACATTAATTTCGAACATTCATGTCCAGTTAACCTACATCTAAAATGTCAAGTGCTTAGACCCACAATTGGCGGAGGAGTTTGGTAGAGTCTGCAAAGGTCAACTCTTTCAACTTTAATCTCTTGGCAGCCGAATTTTCGGCCAAAAACTGATCTAAGCTGCATGTTTGAATACCCTTTATGTAAAACTTCAAATGTTTAGACTCAAAATTAGCTGAATAGTTTGCTAAAGACCACAAAAGTCAAGTCTTTTGGACTTTAACCCCTTGGCAGCCAAATTTTCGGCCAAAAATCGATTAAAAAGCTGGCCCTATGTCTGAATACATTATGTAAGATTTGAAATGTTTATACCAAAAATTGACTAAGCAATTTGGTAGAGACCGCAGTGGTCAATTTTTTAAATTTGACCTTAATTTTGACCCCTTAACATTTATTGTTTTGGGATCAAATCAAATTTAAAAAATTGATCTATGTTCAAGTAACCTACATCTAAAAGTTCAAGTGTTTAGACCAAAAAGTGGCGGAGGAATTTGGTAGAGTTTTCAAAGGTCAAATCGTTGAACTTTGACCCCTTGACAGCCACTTGTCTGGCCGAAAACCGATTAAAAAGATTTTCCCAAATCTCAATACCCCTTATGTCTCGAGTCTGTAGATTGAAGATTGACAGAGTAGTTTGATAGGGAAATGTACACAAACAGACACACATACAGAGACAATTTCACTTATATATATATATATATATATATATATATATATATATATATATATGCTTTAGAACGTTGCACATATGAACTTTCTCATATATGCAACAAAAGAAAAGGGTGTGTCACATTTTTATCGAGGTTTCGAAACATAGATCAAAACTAACAATTCGTGCATGTAGATTTCCTATTAAATTGCAGAAGGCAACGGCAAAATGTCATTTCACGTACATTATTCAGAGTGACACTAGGCAACGATATCTGGGTGGTAAATAAAGTATATATTATGCTGTTTTACTATTATTATTATTATTATTATTATTATTATTATTATTATTATTATTATTATTATTAAGCTTTTTTCAAGTGTAAAATTGGTTAGATCATAGACCGTTGATGTTGAATGAATGCTTTATGATAAATTGGTGGTTGATTATGTTTAAGTTTTGACTTTTTGTAAATTTGGGTGAAAAATATAATTGCCATCTTTATAATTTAATCAGAAATACGGTAACTAAGCACGAAAGATAATATATTTTCATAATTTTCTAATTAAAAAACATGCTAATAACATTAAACTATACCTTCTCACTCGACTTGTTTAGATGACGACTATATTATTCCGACCTAATTTCCATTTCGGCGTTTGATGAACATTGACATAACTTTTAGTTTTTAATTTTAGTGAACGTGTCTGTGTGTGTGTCTGTGTGTGTGTCTGTGTACATTTCCCTACGCAATAACTCTGTCAAGTTTTAGTCTACAGACTCGAAATGTGATATACAGGGTACTGAGATTTGGGAAAATCGATGTGATCAGTTTTCGTCCAGAAATTTGGCGATTAAATTAGTAGATTAGCAAATGACAGCAGATTCAAGGGTTTTTTGCAATTATGTTTGTTGTTCCTTTGTTATTTATTTTTTCTAAAATCCGATTGCTGCATCGGAAAGGCTAGTTAAAAATACATAATATACTTTGTTATTTTCTTTAATTTAATCCCTTTTTTAGAATTTATTAGACAAAATTTAACTTTTATTTTACCGTGCCAATAAATATGATCATCACTATATATATATATATATATATATATATATATATATATATATATATATATATATATATATATATATATATATATATATATATATACTAACAGTTCCGCCCGGCTTTGCTCGGGCCTTATGTATTGTTCATAAATTTGTGTGCATATGTATATATTAAAAAGTGTAAATATGTACGGTAATGTCTTTCTAATGGCTTCCTTAACTGCTATAGAGAAAAGTTGGTAGAGAGCGCAGACCTAATTTTTTTAACTTTGACCCCAATTTTGACCCCTTAACATTTATTGTTTTGGGCTAAAATTAAATTAAAATGTTTGATCCATGTCCAAGTAATCTACATCTAAAATGTCAAGTGTTTAGACCCAAAATTGGCGGAGGAGTTTGGTAGAGTCTGCAAAGGTCAACTCTATAAACTTGTATAAACCAATGTTTCGCCCAAAAACTTATTAAAAAGCTTGTTGCATGTCTAAATACGCTTTATATAAAGTTTCAAATATTTAGACCCAAAATTGACTTAATGGTTTGCTAGAGACCGCAACGGTAAAAGATAACATTTTTGGAACTTTGGCCCCTTTGGAAGCCAAATTTTCGTAAAAAATTATTAAAAAGCTTGCCCTATGCCTGAATACCTTTTATTTAAAATTTCAAATGTTTAGACCAAAAATGGGCTGAGTAATTTGGAAGAGACAGCAGAGGTCAAATTATTTTAAAATTTTGACTCCAATTTTGACCTCTTAACATTTATTGTTTTGGGCTCAAATAAAATTATAAAGTTTAATCCATGTCCAAGTAACCTATATCTAAAATTTCCAGTGTTTAGGCCAAAAATTGGCGGAGGAGGTTGATAGAGTTCTTAAAGATCAAATCGTTTAACTTTGACCCCTTAACAGCCAAATTTCTTACTGAAAACCGATTAAAAAATTTTCCCAAATCTCAATACACCTTATGTCCAATCCCGAGTCTGTACACCGAAAATTGACAGAGTTATTTGGTAGGGAAATGTACACAGACAGACAGACAGACAGACAGACATACACACACACGCACACATACGCCACACACACACACACACATAGATATTTTCACTTTTTACATATATATATATATATATATATATATATATATATATATATATATATATATATATGTATATATATATATATATATATATATATATATATATATATATATATGGGGAGTTAAAGGAAGAGGATAAGATCAATTCTTTAAAAAGAAACTAATCGGGATATTGCAAAGCTCAACAATTTTTTAAAGCTTATATAGAAATCAATAAAGAAAAAAAATGGCCATATAAAACTATATAGTAATATACACATGGCATAAATCCTATACGAGGGGCGTGCAATAAGTAATGCGCCTGACCCACTTCCAGTTGTCTGATCTAGCTGAAATTTTGCATGTGCAATGATTTATATCTCTACAGGTTATGTGGCAAATTACAGCTCTGAACTAACTGTGGTTTCTGTTGTACAGGTGTTTGAACTGAGTCAGGTGTGAAATGGAGCCTGTTGAATGCCGAGTGATCAGGGTTTTGTATTTGAAAGAACGCACACCGCAGGAGACTTTTGATGAAATGAAAGAAACTTATGGTGATAATGCCCAATCATATGACCTTGTAAAACGCTGGCATCGTGAATTCAAACATGGCCGGAAGTCTGTGGAAACAGCTCCAAGACCTAGTTCCCTCCCCCTGTCTGCCATTGATGAGGTATCTATCCGTCAAGTTGAGGCTGCTATTTTGTAAGATAGGCGCATTACTATTCGCTAAATAGCCCAAGATGTCAAGATTAGTACAGGGTCTGTGGAAACTATCATTCATGACCATCTGCATATGCATAAGGTGTCTGCCAGATGGATTCCTAGGTTGCTCACACCATTCCAGAAGCGAGAACGCGTTGAGTGCTCGAGGATGAATTTGGAGATGTGCCAAGAAGATGAGTCAAAGTTTTTCAAAAGACTGATTACACAGGATGAAACCTGGGTCCATCACTATGATCCAGAGACCAAAGCCCAGTCAATGCAGTGGAAGCACTCTGACTCACCACCTCTAAAGAAGGCAAGGGTGCAGCCCTCTGCTGGCAAGGTCATGCTCACAGTCTTCTGGGACCAGAACGGAGTAGTGATGACAGATTTCCTGACAAAGGGTACCACAATTACAGGAGCCTATTATGCTTCACTTTTGAAGAAATCAAGGGAAGCTATCAAAATCAAGAGGCGGGGCAAAATCAGCAAATGCACCCTCCTCCTGCAGGACAACACTCCGGTCCACAACTCGCATGTCGCCAGATCAGAAGCACGGGAGTGTGGTTATTAAATCCAACCCCTCCTCCCTACTCTCCTGACCTTGCACCCTCTGACTTTCACCTATTCCCAGCCATGAAGTTGTTTTTGAAAGGAAAGCGTTTCCCAGATGATGCAGCCTTGATTTCTGAAGTCACGTCGTGGTTGGAGGACCAACCTGGGGTTTTCTACAAAAACAGTCACCAGAGCTGCATCAAACGATGGGAGAAATGCATAACACTGGGTGGTTCCTATGTAGAGAAAGACTAATAACTGTGCCAAGTTCCATTGCTCTACTACTATGGAAAGTGGGTCAGGGGCATTACTTATTGCACGCCCCTCATATTTCATGTAAACTATTTCCATAGCTATAATCCTATAATAAATATAATTCAGGATTATATTGTTGACTTTTGCAGACTTCTTCCTGTCATGGAGATTTATATCCCGGGGTATTGTCTTCCGAAGTCTTTGCTTTGCCGGCTAATCCCCCCCCCATATATATATATATATATATATATATATATATATATATATATATATATATATTATTCCGTTGTGCCTTACTCATGTATGCATGCACTCTAGTTATCAACTCTGCCCATTTAACTAAATTTTCAACTTAGTTATTTATTTATTTATTTATTTATTTCTATTATTTTATCTTTTTGTTTTTTATTTTTTATTTTATTTTATTTTTTTCTTTTCCTTTTTCTTTTTCTTTTTACTTCAGTTTTCATCCTTTATCCCTTACTTTTATTTCATGTGTTATTTTTGACCTTACCTTTATATCTATTCCTTAATCTATTATTATTATTATTATTATTATTAGTAGTAGTAGTAGTAGTAGTAGTAGTAGTAGTAGTTGTAGTAGTAGTAGTAGTATTGCTATTATTATTGTCATTGTTGTTGTTTATATTGTTATTGTTATTATTATTGTTAATAGTACATTCCCACTCCAACACGCCAATCATCCACATCCAAAATTCCATTTTGTTCTATTATGCACTTCCAAAGACTTTGCTACCCTATCTTTACCTTTGCCTTATACCCAAACCCCCTTCTTGTATATCTAATAACAAAGAAACACTAGAATAATTGTTACATATTATCTCTATATAAATAAAATGAACTCATTTTTCGCGTCTGATTTTGACCTTAATAGGATTAAAAATCAAGATATTTCATGCAAATATAATATGCACAAACAGCAGAACAATATCTGAGGTGTGTTATAGGCTTATTATTTCTCAAATTCCTCGATAATCTTAGATTTCTATACTTTTTTCTGCTGAGAAGTCACGGCCAAAATCGGTTAAGATCAATGGAAGTGGTAAAATATTTTCTCTCTAATAAATTTCTCCTCCCCCTGCCACCACTAAACGCCGTTTGGGGATCGTTCACAAGGAACAGTTGAGAAGAGAACACCGGTTTGGCTTCGTGGTTCTTTCATGTGAAGTTATTTAAAATAACTAAACTAAGCTACAGTGCTCTGTGGCGTAGTGGTTAGCGTGCTGGACAATTCACATTATATTTTCACGTTCGCGCCGACCTACCGTAGTCGTTTTTTTTTTGTTTTTTTTTCCTAAACAACTGGAATGGACTTTTCTTGGTGGCCGAACTGTTAACGTTGCAGATATTTTTTTTTTGTTGTTTTTTTTTTTCACACTTTATTTTCCTACTTTTACTCATGACTCCGGGTTTGATCCTTCCTACTTACCTACCGTAACATTTTTTAAAACTCCCCCCCGTCCCGGAGACAAACACTCGGGCAACGCCGGGTACCCCCGCTAGTCTAATATATATTTGTATTCTGAAATCTAATATTATAGTCTTACAACTACCCACTCAGACCCACCTCATAACTTGCTCCTTTAACTCATTTCCGCACCCTCTCTCGCCTCACTAAATTAAAACCCTGGAACAGGACACCCCATGTAATTCTTCTTGTTCAAACCTGCTTAGAACACACGCATTCGCCCTTTCGCCTTAAATCATTACCATAACACCCCTCCCAAATTTATACACCACTTCATAGTGCTATTGTCATCTCGGTTACGTCTGTCAAAAAAAAAAACAGCCCCTCCATTGATAAAAGACATCTTACACACAGATAAAATAGAATTACCACCCATCCACACTATACCTCCACTTAAGCCCTAAAACATATAGTACATACATTTAAGACTATGATAAAGACCATATGCACCTTTCTACATTACACTTTATATTAAATTTATTATTTAATATATAGAATTTATTTAGAATTCGATAAAACTCCCCCTAACATCATTTATAATTTTAATTGATCCATTTTTTTCCTAATGAATCCCACGCTAGACGCTGGATCCCCACTATGTTACCTAGCATTATACTCTTCTGATGAGAAGGATTAGGCTTCGAAATGCCTTGGCATAAAGAGTCCCTTCTATCCCCCCAACTAATTGTTTGTATTCCCTTATTGAATAAATGAACCAATCTATATTTACCAATGTATAGTTTTTTGTGACTTCATTTCCCATTCCTATTGTTCTACTACAGAAGCTCCAAGGATGCTTTATATTATCTAGATAGGTCTCCTCTTATAGAATTGAGCTCACTCTTTTCTTCTAACGCACTAAGCTAATATATATTTATCATAAAGAATACAGGAGCCACTAAAGTGGTGTGAGAGTAATGTGTTCGTAGCATGCGGTTTAACATAGTATGAATGTCTCCATCTAGTCTCTGAAACCAATGATATTTATAGGACTGGTTGATTCCACTTAGTTCTCAAATAGGGGGGATGTGTACCCCAGAACACCCCGAACTTTTCATTCTCCTGATTGTATAGTTCTTTTTCCTGGGATTGATCTCTACTGGGTCGATCCTTTTCCTTTTTCTGGAGGACCGGCGTTGTCCAGCTGCTTGTGATGTTACCAGATCGAACGTATCATACGTATGGTCCATTACCTCTTCTTGTTCAGCAGGAGGTTGTCTTTCGTCATCAGTTTTACGTTTTCTAATTTGGTTCAAATGCTTCTTGTGAGTAAATATTTGACCTTCGATAATGTAAACCATCCGCCCGATCCTTTTCTGGACTTTTCCTCGTTCTCAGACTGTACTATTATTTTTGTGTACCTGGAAAAATACCTTTTCTCCATACCTTTTTAGGAACTATAGTATTCGGCGTTTTCACCTGTCTTGGTAAAAGTTTCTCTAAGAACCGACCTAATTTCCCTCGCGAACATTAACTCTGCCGGCGACATCTTCGATCGAGCGCTTTCATTTGGCGTCATTCGGTAAACTTGTAAAACTGCTAGGGTGGCTTTTCTGAGGGCGTTCCTTTAGCCTTCTGTAGGGTTTTTTCGGCGTCTCTATAAACCTCTCTGCCTGACCGTTTGATCGGGGATGATAGGTTGGCATCGTTATGTGGTTAACCAGGAAATCCTCGCAGAAGGTTTTAAAATCTGCTGAAGTGGAAAACTGTCTACCACTACTAAATAATAGTTTCCCTTCAGTGGGCTGCGTAATCTTCGTGTATCCTTGACAATGGGCAGTCAGCTTTAGGCTACGGGCTAAATTTTATTGGGGTGCTTTTGCATGACTTTACCGTGCCTTCTATATCATTGTCCATACTCTTCCAGTAAACGTAGGACCTCATGAGGCTCTTCATTCGAGTAGCCCCAGGGTAATCCGTATGGAAATCCTTTAGAATTTTCTTTTGTAGTGTAGTTGGGATTACTACTCTTTCTCAGTACAACAGTACTCATTGCACATAGAATAAACTTCCTCCGCCGATTCATCTGATTGAATTGTTTGTTTCATTTCTTTGATGAAACTATCTTCTTCAGTCTCCCTTATTATATTTTCCAAAGTCACTGGTAGTTCCTTGATCGTATTACGCATTATTTGTGTACAGTCCTTTTCAATTTGTAGTGGCGCTATTACTTTGTCTTCCAGCGGTTCCCTTGATTAAGGGATTAATAGCGACAATCCGTCTGCGTGACCTAACTTCGCAGATGTAAGAAATTCCATACTGAAGCCGTAATTCAGTAGAATGGTCCCACATTTTTGCAGTCTGTTGGCTGTGTAAGTTGGCAGACCTTTTTTAGAGCCAAAGATGATTATAAGCGGCTTATGGTCAGTTTGTAATTTAAATTTACGACCGTGGAAAAATCGGTGGAAATTTTGTAACACCGAATATGATACCCAGTGCTTCCTTTTCGATTTGAGAGTAATTCTTCTTGGCAGGCAGTAAAGTTCTCGACGCATGGACAATCGTCTTAGTGGACCCATCAGGCATCTTGTGTAGAATGCATGCCCCGATCCCATAAGAACTTGCGTCGGTTGCGACAATAATCTCTTGTTCCGAATTGAAGTGAGTCGGGGATAAATCTGACGTTAGTACATCTTTTAACTTCTTAAACGCTGACTGGCACTCAGGCGTCCAATCTCATTTTATTTCCTTTTTTAATATTACATTTAATGGCGCGCGTAATTCATGCATGTTCTTAATGAACGTTAGATAATAGTTCGCGAACCCTAAGAAACTCTGAATGTAGTTAAATTATGCGGAATGTCTTTTATTGCTGTGGCCCTATCCGGATCGGGTTTCCTTCCGTCCTTATCTATTATATGACCCAGGTATTTAATTTGTTTAAAAAATCGCATTTTCCTTCCTTAAATGTGGAGCCGTATTCTTTTATTCTGTCACACACTTGAAATACATGATCTCTTTGTTGTTCAATATTTTGACTACGCATAAGAATATCGTCCCGATAGCCTATTAAGAAATCCAAAACGCTTAGCAAAGTATCGATTACAAGTTGGAAAATTGCAGTTGCTACTTTTATATCAAATGCTAATCTATTGAATTGAAAACTCCTTTGTGCGTTGAGGTACACAGAAGTTTTGAGTTATCTTCCTCTACTGGTATTTGTAGGTACGCCTCGCTTAAGTCTATCTTGGAAAAAACAATTCCGCCATTTAACTTAGCGAATACTTCGTCTGGGTTTGGTAGCGGATAGTGATGGTCCTTAAGCGCTGCATTCGATCTGGTAGAGAAATTCGCGCACACTATAACATCTTTAGATTTTTTCACGTATACGGTGGAGGCTGCCCACTCACTATAGTTAATAGGGGTCAAAATCCCAGTGTTAACTACTCTTCCCAATTCTTCTTCAATATTTTCCCTCGAAGCGAACCGTACGTTCCGTGGCTTTTTGAATATTGGTCTTGCTTCATCCGGCAATTCGAATCTCGTTTTTATTTTTGTGCAGCATCCAAGGTTTTCAGAGAAAACACTTGGGAAAGATATTTTGAGATTTGTCGGCTTCGGCCGTTAGGTTTCCGACTTTATGACAAAAATCACTCATTGGCGAGTCTCATAATTCAAATTCCTGAATCCAATCAGTCCCGAATAAATTTATTGCGTTCCTCAGAACGAACACTTTAAGCCTTTTGTCGTTATTTTTTAGTGACACATTAATAACTGCCTCACCCTCAAAATTTATTTTTTCACGAGTTACCGATCTTGCAACTTTATTCGTCTTTGTCATCGTGGACTTTTCTATTCTCTTCCATGTGTGAAAATTTATAATCGATAAATCCAACCCTGAATCGTTGCAGTTTCACTTCTATATTTCTGATTCTCACCGTAACATATTTCCTTATGTTCTCTGTTGGTGAAGGGGCCCATTTTTGCAGTTTTTTCGTAGCTCTTTTTTGTTACTCTTGCTCTGCAATATAAGGCCTTGTGCCCTGCTCGCTTGCATAGGTCACACGTTATTTTCCTTTGTTACTGGCATGCATTGAACCCATGAGGTCCTCCACATTTTCTACAAGGAGTTCTAGGATTTTGTCTATCCTGATAATTTTGTGAAGGGTTCTTTTTACCTCTTGGTTGTTAATTACTGGCCGACGGGTGCCCCTTATTAATGGTGCGTATCTTTTTTAATGTGAGCGATACTTGATCCTCTATGATTCGGGAATCTTCCTTCATTGCCACCAGCCGCTGACAATCTTCAGACAGTTTCTGAAGCGTCAAATCAGGTTCTAATTCCAATTTATTTAGAGCACGGCGTCTTACATCGCCGTCTTTTGTGGCTATCAAACCTTGTGTGAATATTAGGCATTTGAAATTGTCCGCAGTTAACGACGATTATTTATTAACTATAGACGCAAAAGTCGTATAGTTAATGTGTAAGAGTAATGCACTTACATCTTTTATGAAAAATGTTTGTCTTTGGGCAGTATAACTCCATTAACAGCTTGACTGCCTCATCAAACGACAATTCGTTGGTTTTTCTTGGTAAAATATAGTCCACGAATTTGTTATGTTCGGGTGTAATGAACGAACCCTTTTTTGATCCGTCCATGATCCGCAATCAATCTTGAAAAGGTCTTCAAATCTTCTGAAATATGCCTCAAACGTCATCCTCAGGAGCATAGTGAAATGTATCAATAGCTGGCCAGATCACATTTTGGGAAAAAGCCGTGCTGGTTTCCTTATTCACTAAAACTTGCGTTATCAAATCCATTTTTTATCTGACTGGCTTTGTTGCTCTAAATGAATTTTTTCAATTCCAATATTTATTCGTTCATTTCTTTCTTTTCTCTTTCCTACTTTTTGTATTTCATTAAATTTAACTGTTTCTCATTCATCTGTGTTTATTGTCAATTACTTCTCGTCGTTTTGTTTCTATATTATCAATTATTCTTCTCGGAACCTTCTTTCAAGTTTTAATCGTGGACTTTGTTGAAATTTTACTGTTTCCAACATCTGTTTTGCAAAATCATCCATTTTGTTTTTGGAAGATTTAGAATTACTTAATATAACAAAATGAGTTTTTTTTTCAGAAACAACACAATTTGTTGATTTACTTTTCCTATAGTACTAATCTGCAGAAAAAGTCTTTACAAAATTCGTACCTGGTTATTTAGCGAATATTTCTTTCATTTATTTATTTCCTTGTGTGACAATTTTCCTGAGAAAATTCAGCATTTGCGTTTATACAGAAAGTAGTAGATTGAGTTTGCCTTTTCTCAATTATCGTAAGGTATAGGTGCTGGGTTCAATTCCTTGTTGATCCTACACATATTTTTTTCTTTTTTCCTTAAAAAGAATTAGTTATTTATCTGTGAAAGTTTATTGTATTTATTTTATAGTGGGTATACTTTTCGATTTCTGTGCGAAGGGAATATCATATTTTCTCGTTAGGACTCTATTTGTGTCGTGCTCAACGAAATTGTGTTTCTTCTTCTTCTTCTTCTTCTTCTTCTTCTTCGACGAGCAGTCCGTCGACCAGAAAAAATGTTTATTTTAATCGGATTCAAATCCGACGTACTTGTAATTGTGCGAATACTCGCTTTAGCCAATAAAATAAAATATACTATCATTTACTTGCTGTATTTGCATGAGTTCTTTCTTTTCCCAATGCTAATACCTTTTAGTCAAAGAAGTATTAACGAGACATACTTTTTAGAACGACAAATTTGTTTCCAACATTACTTGTATTTATAGAGATGAAAAACAAGTTTGTTTGTACTTTCTGAAAACTTTGTATCGTTGATTCAGTTATAATAATTCTCAACACCATTGTTTTATGAGTTCTGTTTCAACTCGCTTGTTGTAGCTTTTTTAACAGCAAGATAAGGCTTTTGACGACGTCTTTGTAGAATCCTTTTTCGGCAAAAATTGCTGTCCTTCTTTTCCGAAGTCTTCTTTATCCCGTGTTTGTGCAATTTTACGATCGAATGTGGGCTTTTCCCCCAAACGTTGATAAGTAGTTTTCCCGTTCTTCATCGAACTTTTGAAAAAAGAAATAATTTTGAAGTTTCGAATTTTCCTCGAGTGTAGGGAAAAAATTATTTTGAATTTCCGCGTGTGTTCTTTTTCTTGAATCCTTTTGGTGTCAAATGTTGTTTTCCAATTACCGTTTTTTAAAGTGAGTCCTTGCCCAAATATTCGTCATTCAGTTGGTGTAAACAATTGTAGATTGATCTGGGAAGTTCTTGAATCATCCTCGTCAGTCAGTTGTTGTAGACCCGTACTATGGGACACAAATGAAAGAAACAACAAGTATTGTAAAGTGTATAAATATCATATGTATTTATCATACAGAATACAGGAGCCACTAAAGTGGTATGAGAGGAAAGTGTTCGTAGCATGCGGTTAAACATAGTATGAATTCTCCATCTAGTCTCTAAAACCAGTGGCATTTATAGGACTGGCTGATTCCACTTAGTTCTGAAATAGGGGTGATTTGCACCTCACCACAGTAATGTGTTGCTACACAGACATGAGCATGTTTCGGTCAGCTAGTGTTTAGTAACTAGAGACCTCTTCAGGCAATCACGCTTTCATTAAGGAAATCAGTAACGAAACTGAAAGTCATCTTGAAGTAAAAAAGATTTATGAAGAAGGGAACAGTCAAGTTGAGGATAAAGTTTAAAGAGATGTTATCTTAACAAGTATGGGATGAAGAGGATTTTAATTAAAACGATTTACATTAACCTTTTAATTAAAGTTCCTTATTAGGAAATAACATGTTAAGCTAAGATTAACCAGTAGATCATAAAATGTAAACAAAGTTTATATGAAACTGTCGTACATTAAGGAAGGAAAAAGTAAAACATTTAAGTAGACACTAGGATTTTAATGGGTAGACTAGTGTTTGGGTAATAAATCAATTAATTAAATAAATTGATGAAGAAAAATAATTATTAAAATTATTTTTAAAAACATAGAAAAGACTAAATTAATATTAGAATAGATGATTGGTTGAAATATATTTTATAAAGTACAAATACGAAAATGGGTAGATTACTAAATACGAAGGCTATCCAAAAATATGAAACAAAAACAAAATATAGAAATAGAGATTATTTATGTATTCATATGTGTATGACTAGTGTATTTTGACGTCTGAAGAGTAGCTATTTTAGAATATTATAAATGATATAATATTGTAAAATGAAACAATTGTAAGGCATAAGAAAATACACAATACAATTGACTTATTTTATATTCCGTTGTCTTGATTTTTTCCAGATATTATATATATATATATATATATATATATATATATATATATATATTACTGATATGCTCTCATTGTTTACTATGGATGACTGTGTATTTTGCATTTACATATACTTAATTTCTTTCAATTCTTGTGAAAATTTATGGTGGTATGGAGTAGAACACGAGCCTTCGGAATTAAAAATTATTTTGGGAGTTGGTTTCAAATTCCAGACTGAGAGTAATTATCACTTGCTGAACTGATGAATATGCAAGCATGAAAGACTAAAAACGTAATTATTAATACATATTTTTACAAATAATATCGATATATACACATATATACACACGCATACACATATATGTGTGTGTGCGTATGTGTGTGTGTTTGTAACCGAGCGAGGACGCGCATATGTGCATACCGAGCAGTGTGCGAAGTAAAAGAATATAAAAAGACGTGATCACAGATCGGCAATCACATTCAGCACGTTCGAAACGACGTTCGCGTGGACAGAGGTAACAGAGAAAGAGAACGATCGCGGTTTATTTGAGAAAGTACCTGGAAATAAATGTCGATGTTACAAAAAAAAATAAATCGAGTTATGTGTTTGCCTCTGTTCCTACCAACGTAGACTGTATATAACGTGTGGGTCCGTGTATATATATATATATATATATATATATATATATATATATATATATATATATATATATATATATAATCAATTTTCACCCCCAAACAAGGCGCAGTGCTACTTTGAAGTAGGGTGCTATTATCGGGGACATAATTTGCAGGGGTATTATGAAGGGAGATGAGTAGCAAGATGTCTGTTCACATTACACTTGAACTTCTGCATGTCAGTACAGTTGGGAAAGCAGGAACTTGGAAGGAAGTTCCAAAATCTAGCAGTTTTGAGGAAGTGCCTATTGGAGTAGAAGGATTTCTTAAGGGCTATAGCTATTGAACAACACGTAATCCTTCTACTTAAAGCTTTTGTTTAATTTGTTTCAGGTTTTTCTGGGTGTTTGTCGAGCATTTTTGTCAAGTTGTTTCATGTCAGATCCGAAGATGTTCCTTTATCTGCAAGTTTTTTCGATTCATTTCTTCAATCACTTTCAGGTGAGGATTAGTCTTGGTGTGTTCACAATTGCTAAATTCATTTAACGCTGCGGTAATATATGATTTTTTTTTCTAGATAAACGCATTGCTGATAAGGTTGTTAAGCATCATTTAATCATTTTGCATGGATAAGACGATTATTATTGACATTTATTCCGTTGATATCTTTCTATTTAGATTTCTTTTCTAGAAAGACGATAAAAATTGAGTGAGAATAAAACAGTAGTGTATTAGTTAATAACAATAAACATTCATGAGAAATAGTGTGGTTGCCGTCTTAAAAACAAGAATCGAGTCTCTACAAAAATGTATAATAATAATCAAACTGAGCGTAAAACGATGTTCCAGTCTCTGCCGTTGAACACCATGACTAAGCTTACTTTATAAGTCTTACTGGTTTAATGTTCTTCAGAGTTAAAATTCTCTTCATCCCTATGTTAATCGATGTTGGCCTAGTCGTTGAAATTCAGGTTGAAAGTTCAACGATGACTTTACAATTTGGTATATCTCGGCTGACAGTAGTTACCGTTTCCTATATGAAGACTGCTTACGGTCCTGGATATGACCTTAAACTATATCCAGTGGTGAAGCTCCAACTTGTGGGCTTTGGGGAGTGTGGAGCCACCCTTTAATTGCCATTGCTTCCAAGTCCACTCTGATCCGGAGTGGTAGTACCTGTTGGGGTTCCAACTATGGGTTAAATAGAAACCAACTTCAAAACCACAAATATATTCTATTAAAAAAATTTTCTTCAGAATCTTTGGATTCAGCATTAAATAACCTGAGGAGGGTTGATATGCCGTTAAACAAACAGAACCAACCAACCAAGACTGCTTAAGCATGAAACATTAGCTTATATAAATAATGATAATAGATATTCATGTAAAAATATTGTGAGCATATGATTCGAAAAAATATTGTGACTGTGATTCAGAAAAGATCCGACGTTGTCCGGGATTGAATGAGGATCAACAAATATTCCACCCTCTTATACTTTTATTGTCATAAAAGTTGGTGAAATCGCTCATTTTTAATAAAATCTATTGATTGCCTGCTCTAATAAGGGACCTTCTAGCTCACATTGAACTAGGAGGAAGCTTCACATGCCTCGCCGCAGTGATTTAGTCTACAATACTTTGTAGTCTACATTGCATTGTAGAGAATCTGTTGTTTATTTAAGAAAACTATATATAAATAGTGGCTAAACTTAAAGTTTAGAACGCAAATATCAAGTATCATAGTTCCATTGTGCTCTAAACAGAAAGATTTATTTCGGACGCGCCTCCGCCTTATTAAAGATTTTCTGAAATTATTTTTACATAATCACTTGAATTGAAGTTAAGCGTACAAAAATCAAGTATTTTGGCTGAATTGTGTTCTAAATAGAAACATTAATTTCGAACATTCATGTCCAGTTAACCTACATCTAAAATGTCAAGTGCTTAGACCCACAATTGGCGGAGGAGTTTGGTAGAGTCTGCAAAGGTCAACTCTTTCAACTTTAATCTCTTGGCAGCCGAATTTTCGGCCAAAAACTGATCTAAGCTGCATGTTTGAATACCCTTTATGTAAAACTTCAAATGTTTAGACTCAAAATTAGCTGAATAGTTTGCTAAAGACCACAAAAGTCAAGTCTTTTGGACTTTAACCCCTTGGCAGCCAAATTTTCGGCCAAAAATCGATTAAAAAGCTGGCCCTATGTCTGAATACATTATGTAAGATTTGAAATGTTTATACCAAAAATTGACTAAGCAATTTGGTAGAGACCGCAGTGGTCAATTTTTTAAATTTGACCTTAATTTTGACCCCTTAACATTTATTGTTTTGGGATCAAATCAAATTTAAAAAATTGATCTATGTTCAAGTAACCTACATCTAAAAGTTCAAGTGTTTAGACCAAAAAGTGGCGGAGGAATTTGGTAGAGTTTTCAAAGGTCAAATCGTTGAACTTTGACCCCTTGACAGCCACTTGTCTGGCCGAAAACCGATTAAAAAGATTTTCCCAAATCTCAATACCCCTTATGTCTCGAGTCTGTAGATTGAAGATTGACAGAGTAGTTTGATAGGGAAATGTACACAAACAGACACACATACAGAGACAATTTCACTTATATATATATATATATATATATATATATATATATATATATATATATATATATGCTTTAGAACGTTGCACATATGAACTTTCTCATATATGCAACAAAAGAAAAGGGTGTGTCACATTTTTATCGAGGTTTCGAAACATAGATCAAAACTAACAATTCGTGCATGTAGATTTCCTATTAAATTGCAGAAGGCAACGGCAAAATGTCATTTCACGTACATTATTCAGAGTGACACTAGGCAACGATATCTGGGTGGTAAATAAAGTATATATTATGCTGTTTTACTATTATTATTATTATTATTATTATTATTATTATTATTATTATTATTATTATTATTATTATTATTATTATTAAGCTTTTTTCAAGTGTAAAATTGGTTAGATCATAGACCGTTGATGTTGAATGAATGCTTTATGATAAATTGGTGGTTGATTATGTTTAAGTTTTGACTTTTTGTAAATTTGGGTGAAAAATATAATTGCCATCTTTATAATTTAATCAGAAATACGGTAACTAAGCACGAAAGATAATATATTTTCATAATTTTCTAATTAAAAAACATGCTAATAACATTAAACTATACCTTCTCACTCGACTTGTTTAGATGACGACTATATTATTCCGACCTAATTTCCATTTCGGCGTTTGATGAACATTGACATAACTTTTAGTTTTTAATTTTAGTGAACGTGTCTGTGTGTGTGTCTGTGTGTGTGTCTGTGTACATTTCCCTACGCAATAACTCTGTCAAGTTTTAGTCTACAGACTCGAAATGTGATATACAGGGTACTGAGATTTGGGAAAATCGATGTGATCAGTTTTCGTCCAGAAATTTGGCGATTAAGGGGTCAAAGTTCAACGAGTTGACCTTTAAGAACTCTACCAAACTCCTCCGACAATTTTGGGTCTACGCACTTGAAATTTTAGATATAGGTTCCTTGGTCATGGATCTAACTTAATAACTGATTTGAGCCTAAAACAATAAATTTAGGGGTCAGAGTTAAAAAAATTAACCTTTTTTTTTTTTGCTCAGCATACACCTCCAAACACCCGGGCAACGCCGGGCTGAAATGCTAGTGTATATATGTATATATATATATATATATATATATATATATATATATATATACAGAGAAAGATAGATGATAGAGATAGATAGATAGATAGATAGATAGATAGATAGATAGATAGATAGATAGATATGTTGTATATTGGTTTATATTGGAGGAGATGATATATTAAAACGTGTCATGAGTTATCTAGTGGATGTGAGATATTGTTCTTTTAACAGACAGATAATAAACGTATAAATCGTATGTATGTTGTTTAGCCAGGAGGACATGATATTGGCGTGTAAACTGAATCATGTTGTATCAGACTTATCGCATGGGATATTTTTACATTTCATATGTAAGAATAATAATATATGCTTCATACCTTTTTTCTTGAAGAGTTCTTCTGTATCTTTCCGTTGCTCCGTGACGAACCATGAAACGATCAGCACCATCCAATTGAGACATATGTTCTTATTTGTGAAACCATTAAAACAACTCTTTATATTTTTATAATATAAATTTATTACAGTTGTCTCAAATGGTTTTCACAGGATCTGCAGTTCGTCTACATTTCTATTCTTACAGCTCGCTCCCTAGCTGTCTGTCCACCCCTGTCTAGACGTTTGTCTGCTCTGGTGGTCAATCTTCAACTCTCTGATCTCTCTAAAACTAACTAGATCACGTGTTCTCTTACGTCACCTAATTACGTGTCTCAGACCAACCTAATGTCCACAACTAGTTATTTGTTTATTCAAAACCCCAAAATAATGTTTACATATATTTTCTATTTTCACATTCCTTTTGCGATTCACACGTTAATCATTTCTTCCTCAATTTAACTGTTTATTCTTCTAATCATAATAACTGATCCAGCGACCATCCGTCGCTCAAATCAATTAATAAGAATACAATAACAATAATAATAATGTTTTGACCCTTGACCCTGCTTACCACACTTAACAGATACTACGCTATGATCACAGCCTAAAAGGTCATAACATTACAGATAGATAGATAGTGGCTGTAGCTAGAAATGTGCCATTTGAACGTTTGGCAGGGGACCATAGATTAGAGCTCAAACGAACACCTGAACACCTACTGTAAAAATAACGATGGAGTAGAGCAAGGCTGGCAATATCTGTTCTGTAGGAAAGAGGTTGCATTGAGTAAAAGCAGACCATCTTCTAGATTACGAAACCGGCTTTAAACTCTATCAATGCAGAATACATCAGTTCGAGTGGCTTCCCCTCAGATGTGGCAAAAATACTCTATTTTAGTGCGTATTTGAGTCTTATACAAGTGACGAGGACTGAGATATTTTATTTAGCGGTACAACAACACAATCACTTTTCTGTTTTGATGTAAGTTTTCTACTTCAGGTTATAAGTGAAATTCAGTCTTAGAAGCTTGTGGAAGCAGGGTGTCTACTTTCGACAGGAACCATTCATATCAAAGTGGGTCAAATGGAGATCAGAACGTTGGTGGGAAAAGAAAGTAGCTTGGTTTTGGATCCCTTAAAATAAACCAGACACCTTTTACTCCATCGGACTACACAGTCAAGGTCGGAAATCTTGGTCGTTAGTGGTATTTGAAGTGTTACCATAGAAGGTAGTATCGTCTGCGCATATGTCGACGAATGAACTTAAAATGTAGTTTGATGACAATAAGGAAGAGAGGTGGACTCAGGATGTATACATAATGCAACCAACGTTGATACTTTGAGCTTCGGACTTCTACCCATCAGTGACTACTTGTATAAAACTATCGGAGGGAAAGAATAGTTGGAAGACATTTCCAGATATTTAATCTTGTAAAGTAGACTTTGATATCAAACCCGATCAAATTTTTTTAATATTTCAAAAGTTATTACTCTAGAGAGGAAAACCTCGTCGATAGTTTCATTAATCATGTAAGCTTCCCGCCGCGGGTCAGCAGATGTGGCCTCTGACTCTGTCAACTGCAATGGCCGTGATTGTCTTCTTCCGGGAGTACTTTACAGGATTCTATCGTTTCGCAGGCTTCGTTGTCGACGTCTGCTGAAATTCAATTAGCTTCTCATGCAGATCAAAAGAAAACAAACTTAGAGTCAACTAAAAGTTAATTCACGAAAATTACAGGTGTTTTATATATATACTGTTGTTCAGTTCGATTACACCAAAAAACAGTCCAAAATCATATTCTTCGTTCTCCACGATGGCGACCGTGATGGAGAAAGGGGAGATGGGTGGCGTTTTCTCGGGTGTGTGTGATTCTCTCTAAATTCGGTTTCGATCTGATAATTTTAGCCCGAGCATTCGCTTATATTGCAAGGGAAACGGTTGGTTGGAGCAATCTGCTTGACCAATCAGGATTCAACACGTCAATCAGGGAATTCCCGAATCTTGCGTGTGTGCAAACCGAACAGAACTTCCACAGGCCTGCGAATCTGGGATCAGAACTCAAATTTATTCACATCTTACATCTCTTGTCACTTTTCTCAAACAATAAAATATGTCTGTTTATAAAAACACAATGAATTCATCTCTTCACATAGGTTATCCGCCGTTGTCCGGACACCCAATTAACGCTTAACAGACGATATCAGCGTAATTACCCGGCCTTACTCAATATTTTAGGGGGTCTTAATCTCCCCAATGGGGAGCAATATTGCTCCCCTAGGCGGTCACGCCACAACCTATGTGAGATTAAAGTCACTACATCAGATGTTCATCACGCCGGACGACAACCATATTGCTTTTCATTGGATAGGTTGTTTTTGCTTGGGTGGTTGACAATTTCTCTATTAACACGGATTCAAGCAACTTACTCATGACGCAGAGGAGACAAATTGATCTGTACTGAGATGCAGAATACCGACCACAAGAATTTATGATACTGGGTTAACTAATGAGGTTTTTCGGAGCTTTGAGAACCATTTCTCTTTCAGGCATCGATTGAACAGCTTTGCAAGAATGAGTTCTATTACGTTTTGTTTTGTATGTGAGGATATGTAAAGGTGAAGGTATAAACCTGTTGGTCCTCGATATGATAAAGTAAAGATTAAAGATGCAGTTGGTCAATAAATGACTGTAATTTCATATAAAATAGTTCGCAAACATCTTCGAATTGTGTGAGAATTTATGACAACACTTGATTGCTGAAGTTTTGAAAACAAAATAAATCAAAATGGCGCCATATATGAAAATGAAAAATGAAATTACGTTTTGCATTATTTATTCTAATTAGCGTTTATCACAGCTTACAAATGTATCTGATCATTTTGCTACGTCTTCCTTAACTGTCATGTATTTAAAGATCACGATATAATAAATATCTTTAGATTCTACAATTATAATCGTCTCTTCTGTTTAGTGTTTAAGATAGCACACATCTCTTCATCACTATTGACACGGTATGATTAATAGTTGAACATCTACCCATCGTCAGTGTAAGTGTGATTGTGCCATGGCTATAGACGCCTTTCACAAATTATTGTTGCTACTTACTTAAGTAGGACTTTTCTCTGACTGTTATAGTGATTGAAATTTTATTTATGCTAGTATGTTTTCTGTTGTGAGACCGAAACTTACCTGCACCATAGATTCTTCCAGTACTATATTACGATGTGAAATAACCGCTTCAGGAAGCAGTATCGTAATACCGTAGAATCAGTAGGAGTGCTAGAAGTATGCGGCGCGTACGACAACATATAATGGACACAACTAGATAGTAAGCTCCGTTTACCGTTTATTCTATCCTTGTAACCGTTTTGGCTGGAATATCTTTCTTACACATAATCCGTATTCTGCGTTTTCCTTACGTGGTCCGAGCCTTGAGTCCACATCATATACGACGATTCGAGAAACGCACTCACGTAGAAACTCCAATACTTCAATAGCGACAGAAATATTCGAGAAATTCATTGAGAATTTCGTCCTCGCCACATCAGTAATGACAACAAAATGTTCAATATAAAATAATCCTCCGCGCAAAATCTACAATAGCGAGTTTTTTTTTTTTCTTAAAAAAAGGCAAGTTCTAACACAAAAGAAAAAAGAAATCACAAGCATTACAAAATACCAAAGATTTTTTCTTCTTTTGAAGGATAATTTTTCTGTCTTCCCCACACTTCTAAGGAAAAAAAACACGACTTACTTGCAAGCATTAGATAAAAGAAAAAAAATTGGCCATAGTTATAAAAAGTCTCCCAAGAGAAGAAGAGAAAACCCCTACTTACTTGCAAACATTTAGCAAAAATGAAAGAAAAACTGTTGGGTGCGCACCAAAAAATATTATTATTTTTTATTCATGCTCAAATTTTTTTTTTTTTTTTTTTGCCTTTTCATCCCAAACAAAGCTCGGTTCCACTTTTATGTAGGGGGCTACTATCTGGGACATAATTGCAGAAATATTATGTAGGACGTTGAACAGCAAGATATCTGCTTACATTACACTTGAACTTCTGCATGTCAGTACAGTTAGGGACGCAAGAACCCAGGAGGAAGTTCCAAAGTCTAGCAGCTCTGGGGAAGAATCTATTAGAGTACAAGACTTTCTGGCATCTGGGGATCTCTACTGTGTAGGAGTGAGATTTTGCTGCTTGTCGAGTTTGTCGGGGGTATTTTCATCGAGGGAGTACAAGAGGTTATAGTTCGTCAGAGCATATACCATTAAAATACTTGTAAAACAGACAGAGGGATTCAACATTCCGTCGTTGGGAGAGAGGCTGAAGTCTAGCTGCCAGTTCGGGACCTATTAGGTTGGCGACTCTCCTTTGAGCTCTTTTCCATAAGTAAGAGGCTAGTAGATGCATCAGCCCAAATGTTATAACAATACTCCGTGCATGAGCGAATGGTGGCCTTGTAGAGGTACAGAATGCATTCAGGCGGGAGTAACTTTCTAGCATGATAGAGAGAGCCCACCATCTTTGCAGCCGCTGCGGTAATGACCTCGATATATCTGTTCCAGCTCATGTTACTTATGAACGTTAAGCTGAGGAGTTTGAACGAAGTACTTTTAGGTAATGACACAGCAGTCATAGCTATCGGTGGTTGAGAAGGTTTCTTATAATTATTAAAGGAAAAAAGCTTAGTCTTGGCAGCATTGAATGTTACCGTCTATTTTTGACCCCATTCCACTAAAAACTGGAGGCCTTCCTCTAGGGTTTCCGCTATTGCCTTAGATATGTGTTTATTTGTTTTCCTCTCGTGCCTACCATAGAGCGTGGTGTCATCCGCAAATATACCCATCTCAGAGACAATTTTATCAATGAGATCATTTATAAATATCAAGATTAATAAAGGCCCAAGGATAGACCCCAGAGACACGCCCGCATTTATATCATATTGTTTTGACTACGTCCATCAAGGACACCCTGGATTCTTCTCTTATTTAAGAAGGATTTAATTATGTTAAGTATTCGTCCAGTAATTCCATATGATCTGATTTTCCTGAGAAGACCCTCGTGACATACCCTGTCAAAAGCCTTAGATATATCTAGGGCTACTTTCCTACTTTCCACTGCTTTATTCAGTGCATGGTAAATACGTTCAGAGATTACAGTTAGGATATTAGCAGCAGAACCTGTTTGCCTAAATCCATATTGTTGGTCGGAAATATTTTTTGGCTAACAAACAAATAAAATAAAATATTAAATAGGGAGAAAATTTACATGATTGCATTAAAGTCAACTGAACATGGTTTCTCGAATAAACCAGTAAGTGGTTCAGTTTAAGAAATTGTCTGTCGATTTCTTTTTTGTTCGCAAACATAGTACAAAAAACTGACTAAATTTTCTTATGCACTTTCTTTTTTATACACAGGTCTTCAAAGCAACAGTAAAGACTGTCATTTTTTTTCTCGTGATCTATGCCTTGTTCCTCTTTTTATTCTACAATTATAAAGCAACTCTCATGGTTTTTTTCTTATCTAGATATTTAAGATCTTCAAAAAATAATTGTTTAAATGCTAAAAGTCCAAATGGAAGAAAATCAACAACTTTATCAACAAAAATCAGAGAAATTTTTTTATGGAGTTACATAAACAACAGCGAGAGTTCCAAACAATTATACTTCACAAAACTGAACTACAGAAAAAAACAACTTCAAAAATTACTTGTAAATTTATTAAATGACTCTAAAACTTTGATTTTTCCATCTGCTGACCTGCGGCGGGAGGCTTACAGGATTAATGAAACTATCGACGAGGTTTTCCTCTCTAGAGTAATAACTTTTGAAATATTAAAAGAATTAAATCGATTGAAGCATTAAAATACATACTAGAGAATGACAAACAGACTATAAACAATGGTCAAGTCTACTATTAGGGAAACTGGGAGCTAATGGTTTGTGGACTATAAAGCTCCTATCAGAACTGTTGAGGCCGAGCATAACCTAGTTCAATAAATGTTGGAAATGTGTGAACATAGTCAAGGAACACCATCAAGATATTCTTACGTTTGCAGCATTGGTGAACATGCTCTGTAATAATTTACAACTAGCTGAGCTGACTGCCTATGGTTTTAAGTGTTTAATATTTGCCGAAGGTCTAATATCAACAAAAGACGTCGAATGAGAATTGACTCTCCAAAAGTTGGCAGAGGATTGGAAAAAAAAGTAATTTCTGTCAAGTGTGATTCATCTCAAAAAGACAAAACGAAAATTTCATGTTCTAAATCTCGCACTAAACCAAACGCTAATAGGTTAAATAAACCGCCTAGACCATGTTACTATTGTGGAAAATGGCTTTGCATGAAATTCTTTCCAGTCAAGAAGAAAACATATTGCAAACATTGCAATAGAAATGGTCATAATTTAACTCAGTGCTGGTATGCCACGAACACCGGGAAACCCATAAGTAAAATTAGGCAAGCACAATCGGACAACATAGTCGATAGGTATATATATATATATATATATATATATATATATATATATATATATATATATATATATATATAGCTGTTGATATTTTCAGTCACTTTATACAATTCTTGCTTGACTCGGGTGCTGATCTTTCAATCATCAGCTGGCATATTTGGCGACAATTAAATAAGCCGACTCTTTTAAATACGGATAAAACAGCAAAATCCGTAACTTGCGAAAATATTAACATAGTCTACTTGCTGAAATTTTCAGATAACCTGTTTGAAACAGATTGTATAGAAAGATTCAATCCATGGGATTATCCAATGAGTAACCTTTGTCGCAAAACAGAAAGTACGGCATTCAATTTTGTAAACCTAAAAAGGAATTCTAAAGAGGTTTTCCCCAAGTTTTTTTTTACTGCCGGCTTGGGGAAATGCACGATATTAAAAGCTGAGGTCTAGGTGAAGGACAGTGCACAAACTGTATTCAAGGAGAAACAGAATGTGTCTTTCGCTGCTCTAGAGTAATTTAATAAAGAATTAGACTTGAACAAGCAGGTATTCTGTAAAAAATAGATTTTAGCGAATGGGCAGCACCGGTGGTCAAGGTAAAAGAAGTCCAACCAACTACGAATATGCGGGGGATTTTTTGACAGAGTTAAAAAATGCTTTGTAGGATCACCATTATCCTCTCCTAAACCCTTAAGAAATTAAATGGTGGTAAAATCTTCTCCAAAACTGACTTCTCAGACCCATACTTTGAAATAGAGCTGGATGAAGAAAGTTCCAAATTCCTCTGCTTAAACAATCATAGAAGATTATACAAATACAACAGACTGGCTTTTAGAGTCAAGGTTGCGCCTCCAATTTTCCAGCAGGTCATGGATACCATGCTGGGTGACCTTGACTACGCAATAACATATTTGGATGATATACTAGCGAACAGTAAACTATGAAAGAGCACTGTAACTATATAATAAACGTCTTCGAGAAGTTACAAGTATACGGGTTTAAGGTTAAGGAGGCAAAGTGTTACTTGTTCTGACCAAAAGTCACATCATAATTAGAGACGGTCGTCAGCCAGATTCAGACAGAACAAATGCGATCAGAAACATGCCGACCCCAGATAATGTTCAAGTCTTACAAATCTTCTTCAGTCTAGCTAACCAAGGGTTCATTAATCACATGCAGAATTTGAGAAGACCTCTCAATGAACGTTTTAAAATGGACAAACCATGGTTATGGACCCCTGAATGTCAAGATGCATTCGAAAAGATCAATAAAACGCTTACTTCAGATCTCTCCGTAGCCCACTACGACCCAAGTTTTAGCACCATAGTCACAAGTGATGCAAGCTCATATGGCATCGGTGCTTGCATATTCCATAAATTGTCAGATGGTTCACGAAAAGTTGTAACACACGCTTCTCGATACCTACTACTAGCTGAGAAGTAATAGAGGAAGAGGCTCTAGGAATAATATTCGCTGTCACAAAGTTCTATAGATTCCTACATGAAAAACGGTTCAAACTATAAACGGTCCTTAAGTCTCTGGTCATAATCTTTGGATCCAAGAAAGTTCTGCCAGTTTATACTGCAAACAGATTGCTTCGTTGGGGAATGATTCTCAAGATTGAATTCCTAACATCTAAAAATATTTGCCATGGGGACAGCTTATCACGACTCATTCCCAAAAATACTACACTAAGGACAAATTGCGAAATCAGAAACATGATCGCGAATACAGTCAAAGAGCTCCCAGTGATTTTAGCCGAAATAAAAAGGGAATCTTAAGACGATTAATTCATACAATCCATCAAAAACAAAATTCACAATAAAGACGCGAATGTGCCTGAAGTTTCCCCCTCTGTGATGATGTCCTACTGTATAATTCCCGTGGAGTGATTCCAAAAAGCCTTCAAAGAAAAATCCTCAGGGATTTCCACACGTGACATCTGGGAAAGAACCATGCAAAAAGCCTTATGCGATGTTATGTATAATGACCAAACTTGGACAAAGACATAGCAGAAATGATGGAATCTTTCAAAGGATGCGCGCATGCAGCAAAATCTTCACCTATGACGTGCAAACCATAGCCAAACACAAACCATCAATGGCAGAGAATTCATGTGTATTTTGCAGGGTCCTTAGACAACATGTACTAATGTATTGCTGTGGATAGCCACTCAAAATGGCCTGAGGTCCTACAATCCAAAAGACCAACTACTAACTACACGATCGGATTTTTGCACAAGCTATTCGCGCTTTTTGGCGTGGTAGATTGCGTGGTGACATATAACGGTACCAACTTCACATGGAGTAAATTCAGAGACTTTTGCAAATCATATCAAGTCGACCACGTTAAATTCCGTAGTATCACCCCCGGTCGAATAGTCAACCTGAGATTCGTAGACTCTAAAGAGGGCTTTAATAAAGGCACGAGGAACACAGACGGAAAGAGCATTGGAGCAGTTTCTACAAGGTTATGTTCGCCTCCAGAAACAATGTTCGCAAGAAAAGTCAAGTCCGTCTTCAATAAACTCATTCCACGGCAAGCTTGGTTCAAGGAAATAGTCTCACCTCATAAAAAATATTTCTGTAATGGCGATAAAGTTCAACGCCCAAAAAAAACATTATATTCTGGGAAGTAGACACCATCAAACAAAAATGTGCGAACTGGTCTATATCGTCCAAGGTTGTAAACATCTCATAGCGAACGTTTGTCTGTGGCATAAACTAATTTCGATCTTGGCACACCTAGGTTGTCAGTTTTTGTTGTTAACCAGTTGTCCATTGTCAAATTTGTTATGCTGGTATTTTAGCACTACGGTATTTACCTAGCATTGAAAAAAAATTAATTTCTGACGTGTGGGAGTCTTATAAACAGTGAAAGGCTGTTAAATAGAAAGTATGTTTGTCAGCAGAGATGCTATTCTGCACTGTGCTCTATTGCATTTATTTCAGACAATGCTTGATTTTTCTAAGCCACTCTTTGATTTTAACACATTTAATTAGCAAAAAACCTTTTCGTCTCCCTATTTCCTCTTTCATACAAAAGAGATGTTCCGAGGATGTCGCTTCTCTATTGTTACTTTTCTGGTAGTTGTTCGACTGAGCTCCAATCTATGGTGCCTTCCTGTAAAACGATCGCAACAAAAACACGTCTAGCTGCAACAACCACGAACAGCTTCTCGTACTGAGTAAAATCACAGATTAATTAATCTTGTGGTTTCGTCTTATAAGATATTGTTGAGCAAATCCCGGTCAAATAAAGTATCTCAACATACAAGATAGAGCAATGTAAGGATTGTAGGATTTATAGTTATATTTCCTGAAGTAAAAATATAGAATTTTTAAACAAAAACTTATTTTTTGAAACAAAAGAATACAAGAAATTTAAAGTTCTTTCCTTAATCTATGGATTTTCAATGCATGGATCACATCTTTAGATAAAGTGTATTTAGCAAAATAATCGTTATAAATAACCATAAATCTTGCTATTTAGCACATATATTGATAATTAAAGTTAAAAATTATTTTGAAAGACTTAAATGAGGACATCAATTTAAGGTGATTAAACGAGAGAATTGGATTAATCAAGAAAAGGATATGCATTGCACGATTCGCATGTTGTCTCAAGAATGGAGACGAAGATTAGTTTTATATTTAACTAGCTGGGGTGCCCGGTGTTGCCTGGGTGTAAAATAAAAAATGCTCGGGTGGGGGTAGGTTCGAACCCGAAGCCTTGAGGTTAATATCCTGATGACTTACCACAACGTTACACAGGCAGGGAATTGAAAACGGGTGAAAATAAACGTTTAAAAAAGCAGTCAATGTGTGGTTTTCTAAGTCAAACACCACGCCATAGTAGTAGAGAAAATGAAATCACACCGCGAATTTTGTAACATAATAAAAGATATAGACGACGTCGTTTCGTAAATCGGACATATTATAATCTAGTCAATATATAAAAAGTTCTAAGAAACAGTGACCCCCTCGAGCGACCCCCCCCCCCAAAAAAAAGCCTTTAGTGGACATACGAAAAAAATGCACATACACAAACACACACACACAACTTTTTGCTTTTATATTATAGATTTTATATATTATACTTTATACTTTATATTAAATTATATATATATATATATATATATATATATATATATATATATATATATATATATACATGGTAAGTTCTGTACATCTAATAGTAGGTAGGGTTAGCAACACTCTTTATACTAAAAAAGGTCATCAATGCATATCATTATAAAGCAATTCTTTTCGTTATTCAGAATTAGAAGTCGTTGCACGCTAATCTTCTTGATTTGCAAGACACACACGGAGTGAAGCAATACAAAACCTGTCTGCACATTATCTTCTATGCAAATAGCAGCCAGGACGGATACTTTCCATGGTTTATCTTTTTTCGTCACGTAACATACATTTCACAGCCTGACACTTATGCAAATATAAAAAAAAAAAACATGCTTCCCCGCCCTGCGGATATATGATCTCCGTTAGAAAAAAGTTCCCATAACAAGAATTTCGCTAAATATTATATAATATCTGCTTTTTACGCCTACTAACGTTTTGATTAAGCGTATGTTTACGAATAGAATCTATAGAATATGTTCATTATGGGCCTCGGCCGATGTTCAGTGCCGACCAACGTACATATTGAGATGGCATTTTTTATTGGATGGGCCGAGAATTGATTATTATTACAAGTCTTGCCAGGAATATATAATCATTACTGTAATTAAATGCATAGAATTTTCTTTCAGGCACAAAATTACATACTTATATGTTTTTTTGTAAATCCCCAACACACTTTAATTATTTTTATCTAACTAGAAACATCTACATTCAGACGAACATGCTCTTTAAGTTTAACTATATAAAACCCCAACGCATGCATTAGAATAATCTCTTAAAAACTTAATCTGATAAATTGGTAGGAACTTGATATAAACCTCTGTTGATAATCTTAAAATCCCATTGACATATGGATTTATACACAACTAATCATCTCTACAGGTTTTGTGTGAAATAGTGGCTTTGTATGAACTGACGTAACCAGGTTCCGGGTATTTAATTGGAGGTTTACAGTGTTTTACTACTAATAATATTATTATACTGATTTTTATTAATAATTTATCAGAAAATACTGATAGAAATAAAACAAAGAAATATATATATATATATATATATTAGTATTCACTTCTACAGTGCTCAATAATATTACTATGCACAAACGTTTCTGTGTAGCTTACATGTCATAAGTATTTGTATATTGTGTTTTTTTTTTGTTTTTCATTTTACTTCAGTCCAAATTTTCAAGAATACAGGAGGCTCCTTCCCGGGGTTTATACTTTATCTCTATACTGACCTGGGTGCCCGGCGTTGCACAGGTGCTTGAAGGTGTGTGTTGAGCAAAAAAAAAGGTGGTAGTAGGCAGGCAGGCTCGAACCCGTACCAGGAAGGAGGAAAAGAACGTGAAAACAAACGTGGCGTCTTTGCTGTTGCGCCCATCACCAAACCGGAAGTGGCAGAAGGTTTAAATAAAACCTAGTCAATCGAAAAGAGGGGATGACTTTCGAAAATATCGGCGAAAAATCGACCCCTACCTATAGAAAAGTGCCTAGTTTAGGGTGAAGAAATTAATCTTTTTAGCCAATTCGTCGATATTTGTCGTCAGAAGCGCCGAGGTTCAAAACAGTACCGATCTATTGAAAATCGGTCGCCTCTGTCGAAAGTTTTAGGCAGACATACATACATACATACACACACATGAGACATGTCACCTTTAGCATTTTTTTTAAAGTTTGGCGACTGAGGGGGAAGGAAAACACTGGGAAGGGGGATAACATTCGAAACATAAAATAACGATAGATTTAATTATTTTATGAGACCATTCTCTACTTTCACCTAACAATTTAATAAACAAAACAAAGCCCAAAATATGACAAATTCAATGGGGGGGGTTACACTAGAAACATAAAACAACAAATAAAAAACAAATCGAAAAACCCATGTAATATTTTGTTCTTTTTCTTACTTTTCTCTTTAAATGATTTATTTTCTCTAAATAACTTTTCGTTAGCTTTTGCATTTTTCTTTAAATAATTTTTCTAAGTTTCTTTAAATAATTTCTCTCTTTCCTTTTCTGTAAAGAAATAAGAATTTATGGGCTGTGTTAGATATACGAAAACATGCCTGTCTTTTTTATTCATTCATCGATAAGATAAATAAATATTAATTTCCATGACACTTTTTAAATAATTGGTTATTTCGACTAAAATACATTTTTTTGCGAATAATTATCTGATGTTGCAACAAATTTATGATACATATTAATTCCGTTTTTCCTAATATGAATTAAAATTTCATGCCTAAACAGATCAATTGCCTCATGTACTTTACATTTTAAAGACATGATAAAATAAATGCAGTCATTTATCTTCGACATTTCATATCAAGATATCATACAAGGAGAATATTTAATTTACGTGAATAAAATTTGCATAACAAAAACAACAAAAACAAAAAATGTATTCACCACCGAAATGTTCTCTGACGAAAATCCGCCAAAATCCTTAAGTCGCCATTTGCTAATATTTACAATCCAAAAATTGTCACGAGACTCAAATCAACTAATGAAAGGTTGACACTTCATTCGAATCATTGTAACGTGAACAGAAATGCTCTTGGCCATTATTTTTAAACGAAATATAATAAAATTTAGATTTGTTAAAAGATCGCAACACATGCCAACAAAAAAGCGTGTATTTTTTTGGAAACTTTTAGTTACACCTTTATTGGACTAAAATATAAGAAAACTATAATTACACAAAATAGAAGGGTTTTCTTTTTAATCACGAAAAATTTTTATCATTTTATTTTCGTAAATAAAAGAATCTTCTAAAGTTTTCGAACGCGTGTGTTTTGTTTGCGTAGAAAGTTTTCCTTATACATTTACTGAATTCAAATACTTTTTTTTAATTATGACTAAACAAAATAGAGGTTTGTTTAAATGCAAAATAGAAATTTTCTTAACTAATAAAATATAGATAATCATTACTTTTTTACAAATTTTACAATTTTCGTAACAAAGTCAAAACCTTGTTTGTAATAGATGAATGTATGAATGAAAGTTGTCAGTGTTCTGAAAATTAACAAAAATTCTATAAAGCGTAATAAAGCGTGCGTGTAAAACCTATTTCCTTCTTATCGACTCTTCTGCTATTTGGTGATTTTCGTCAAACCTTACCTCTAAAGGCACTTAAGCAGATAAGCATGTCTTAAGGCGTTATCACTTTGGCCTAAAGTTAAAGAGTTCACTCTTAGCATCCATATGGGGACACATTTATTTGAGGATTCGTCTGCAGCATTTTTCTCAAAACACCTACTTTCCATTGGAAATGGTTCCATAAAATTGAATAAATATCTTCATTCGCAAAAATTACCATGTGGCCAGATGGTAAATTCAATTGTTGACCTGGTGACTAAGGTTTTTCACAGATATTCCTCAAATCTTTCATAATGTTGGATGGTTTTGTTAAAGAGCAATATTGGCCCCTAGAAATCATGCTACTGATATGATCAATTACTTTTGCAAGAGTTTCCTGGCTTAGAGCATTTTTATCAACACAGATTGTGTTATTGATTATTATCAGGCAGTAGAATTCCCTGTGGAATTTCTAACTTCGCCACAATCTCCTTGAATGTTACATCATAACCTGATATTGACGGAAGGAGCTCATGTTATATTATTAAGAAATGTTGATCCACCTAAACAGTGTAATGGCACACGATAAGCAATACAATATTTGAAAACTAATGTTCGGGAAGTCATTATAATAACTGGAAATTTTTAAAGATGAAACTGCATTAATTCTTCGGATTCTTCATATTCCTTCTAACATGCCATTTCCATTCAAGCTTTTACAATTTCCAATAAAAGTTAGTTTTGACATGTCTATACATAAAGCTCAAGGACAAAGCCTCAAAGTTGTTGGATTTAATCTTTAGACACCTTATGGTCAGTTGTATGTTGGTTGTTCGCACATTGAAAGCCCTGAAAGCCTCCAAATTTACACGCCTGTTAAAGGTCACTCCCAAAATGTTGTTTATGTAGAGGCTTTTTAAAAATGAATGTTACAGGTATATTTACCAGTTTTCAGTTATACACTGCTGGAAACTAAATTTTAATTGTTTCATTAACAGCATATATTGCATATGTCATCCTTATATATATTGTACATTAAACAGTTAAAACAAAATGTGATTTAACAGTATTAATATGTTCATTAAGAGATAAAATAATAATTGCAATTCTTACATAATATTTTTAAAGAAGGACAAGAAGATAAAAGATTAAAATAGAATTAGATTAGGGATATTAACGAGATCTCTATACAATAAAACATATCTACTTTACTCACCTCATAGTAGAGGAATGTGTTAAATGAGGCCATTATGAATTTATGCATCGTTTAATCTATTTGATAATAATGTATGAGGATAGAATATTCAAATATATCAAATACAACCTGGCAGCGCCGGGTACTTCAGCTAGTTTTTAATATATTTATTGCGTGTTTCTCTAATATTTTCTCATAATTACAATTCGTTTTGCTCACTAAAAAAGAGATTACTTTAATATGTTTAGATCTGATACTGTTGATAAAAAATGCAATTCTGGACGTTTGGGCAAACTGTGTAACGAGACATAAAAGACAGTGAAAATCACAAATACATGGTTGCGGCGAGATCAAACAATTTTTGAGTACATTTTATGCTTTTCTATATGGGTCACACAACAAACATTCTGAATCATATGCAACATATATATATATATATATATATATATATATATATATATATATATATATATATATATATATATATATATATATATATATTGTTACCGCTCGGTTCACTCATTGAGCTCGTGACAAATTGTTTGAAGATTGAATTTTCAAAGCTAGTTCAATGAAAAAAAATAAAACACACGTTTTTCTTCGTTATTCTCGCTCTATATATACTTTTTTTCTTTTTCTTTTCCGCGACTGGTTAAACTTCTTTAATTTTATTCGGTTATGGCTGTTCATTTTTTTTATTCTTTCTTTATAACATTCGAGTGTTGATGGACAGATACAGCAAAAATGTAATTAATTCTAGAAAATGTATTTTAATGCTTAAGAAACCTTAAAAAGGCATTATTGCTTAATTGATAATTAATAAACATTGGCCAAATTTAACGAAATTATTTGACTTTTCAAATGAGAAGCTGCGCCCATATTATACAAAAACAATTAAAATGCTCCTCAAAACTCTAATTCGGGAAATATTTATCAATTAATTTTTTTAATTTTAATTTTGCAAAAATCGGGAGTATCTCATTTTTTTATGATTTCCCCATTTGTTTCTTTACAAAAGACTAAATAAAGTAATATCTCAATTAGCCGTGATCTAAATTTCATAATGATTGGTTAATTAGTTAAGGAATAAATCCTGTGCATACAATTATAGAAACATATACATATACCTTACTTCATATAAATAGAGATTTTATATGATTTTTATACATTATTTTATATATACATGTATATGATTAATGTATATATAAGCTACAGACGGCCAAAAAAACGGCCGAGTAGCTGAAACAATAATGTAACTTAACAGAAAGATACGGTAATAAAAAATAAAACGCATATTTGCTCTACAACAGTATTGAGCACTTTCTTCAGTTTTTACTAATTACCATTTCCACTAAATATATATATATATATATATATATATTACAATAGAAAAATGCGAGCATGAAAATTAATATGGTTAAGCTTAAACATGGAAAAGTAAAGGACTAGTTGTTAAAACTGGAAAAGAAAATGACAAGATTCCCTAGTAATAAAATATAATAAATTTATAACAACAAATTGATTATATAATGTTATAAATTTATAACAATAAATTGATTATACAATGTTATAAAATGAATTAAAAACACATTCTTTCAATAAAATCCCCCAATTATCTCCCTTTCATTCTTTCATTCTCTCTGTTTTATATGTTAATTCTCTTTTCGCGAGAGCGGTGAATTAATAGCAACAGTAGTCGCTGAAGTAGTCGGTCATAAAAACGTCGCTCACCTCCTTACGTTTTTTTTTACGATTTTGAACACCAGTAAATTCATCATAACTTTTGTTTTACTGAACGAAATTGAAAAAAAAATTCACAATATAGCTGAGAAGATGATCTGTATACAATAATAATTGCTTGCAATTTGTTCGAAAAATAAGTGAGCGGGAAAGTTTTAAAGCAGTTCTAAATGACTAAAACTGCCACTTAACTACCGTGTTTGAATGAATATATATAGAGGGAGAGAGAGGGAGACAAACAGACAGACAGGCAGACAGGGGGAGAGGCGAAAGAGAGAAGGTAAGGTACATCTATGCACGGTATCTCCCTGTAAATTTAGGTTTTTATATACAAGTATATATATATATATATATATATATATATATATATATATATATATATATGTGTGTGTGTGTATAAAAATGATTAACTCCCAAAATCATTATAAATTTTGGAACACAACCGATTAGAATAAAACATTGATATGTCGCCTACACTGGGCTCTGTTTAGATTAATGCAAATATACAAGAACTGTGTTGTTAAATAACTCTTACCTTGTGAATTTTTCACAATTATATTACAAATCAATTATCATTTTGAGTACTTTAAAGATTATTATGATATGGGTCTGGATTCATCTTTCATTTTTCAGATATTTTTTGACGCGTACAATTTAAGTAAAGTAGTATGAAACCTATATCCCTGCAAAATATACAATCTAGCAAGATTTTTTTCTTGTTAACTATTATGGAATACGAAAAGATGACAAACTGGAAGGTACCTGGTCCAGATGGAGTGATGGGCTTCTGATTTAAACAGTTTCCATGCCTTTATCCACCTATAGCTGCTGCTCTGCAAAGGGTTGTAGAGTCGGGAGATGTCACTGACTGGCTTGTGAAGGGAAGAACAACACTGATTAGGAAATATCCTGCGAAAGGAACAGATACCAATAATTATAGACCAATTACATGTCTGCCATTTATGTGGAAACTGTTGACTGGAATATTTGCCGAGAAAATTTATGAACATCTAGAGAGTAATGGTGTTTTTCCTGACGAAGAAAAGGGGTGCCGGAAAGGCTCGAGAGGTACTAAAGAGCAACTACTAATTGATAAAGCAATAATGCAGGATGCGAAGAAGAAGAGGAATCTGAGCGTAGCATGGATCGATTACAGAAAGGCTTATGACATGGTTCCTCATTCATGGATACGTGAAATACTATTGATGATGAAGGTTGCTGAGAATGTGGTAGGGCTTTTGGAGACAAGTATGGCTCAATGGAAAACGGTGCTGACAGCAAACAGAGAGTAGATGGTGCAGGTTGGCATTAAACGTGGGATATTTCAAGAAGATTCGTTATCACCACTTCTTTTTGTAATCATAATAATGCCACTGAGCATCCTCTTGAAGAGAGAAAAACTGGGGTATAACTTTGGATCTGGTGACAGGCGCCTCAACCATCTACTGTTTATGGATGATTTGAAAATATTCGGTAGAAATGAAAAGGAAATGGAGAGACTGGTAGAACTTGTGGGGACATACTCAGAAGACATTGGGATGGCGTTTAGGATTAGTAAATGTGCGGTTCTGGTGATGAAAAGAGGAGTAAATGTTCATTCGAATGGAATAGTGCTGCCAAATGGAGAAATCATGAAAGAAATAGAAGATACAGGATATAAGTATTTAGGAGTGCTGGAGGGTGTGGGCATCATGAACAGAGAAATGAAAGAAAAAGTCAGGAAGGAGTATCTTAGAAGAGTGAAACTAATTACAAAGTCGAAACTGTATGAGGAAATCTACTAAAAGCACTAAATGCATGACCAGTCAGTGTTTTCAGATACAGTGCGGGAATTTTAAAATGGTCCACAAGGATTTGCATGCCATGGATATCAAAGCAAGAAAAGCTTTAGCAATATTTAGTATAGTTCACATTCGAAGTAGCATAGCAAGAGGAAAAATGGTGGGAGAGGATTGAAAAGTGTAAAAGATTGTGTTAGAACCGAGGAGATGTCGTTGAAGGAGCAGGTGGTTAGAAGTGGGGAGTATCCACTCCCTACTTCTAACCACATGCTCCTTCAACGCTTAAAGTTGTGGTCAATGAAGTGGAGGTATGTGAGACCAAGGCTGATTATGTGAAACGTATGGATACAGAAAGGGCAGAGGAACTGGCTAGGAAGAAAATGCATGAAAGGTTCTTCCAGGATATGACAGAAGTGTCTGATGAAAGATCATGGCAATGGCTTAGAGCTGGGTATCTGGCTAAGAGTACAGAAGCTTTTGTTTGTGCAGCACAAGAGCAGGCATTAGGAACACGATTGTTCAAAAAGTGGTTTTAGGAGAGGAATTTGCTGCAGAATGTCGGATTTGTGGTAAGACCTCAGAATCAATTGCGCACCTTGCAGCAGGATGTAGTGGACTGGCCCGGATAGAGTACCGCAAAAGACACGATCGCATGGGACTCCGGATATATTGGGAGGTGTTTAAGAAGGTTGGGGTGAAGCATGCTGGAAAATGGTTTGAGTAGGTGCCTGATGAAGTGAGAACAAGTGAGGATGGCAAGATAGAGATATGGTGGGGCAAAAGTGTCATAACGACTAAGCAATTGAAACATAATCGTCCAGATTTGGTCGTCATTGACAAGGTTTCAAAAAACTGGCAGATTGTAGACTTCTCAGTACCCTGGGACAGGAATGTGAGAGAGAAGGAGAATGAGAAGTGGAGCAATTATGCTCCATTGGCCTTGGAGATAAGGCGTATACACGGGGTTAAAACACAAATAATCCCGGTCGTAGTTGGTACACTAGGAGTAGTATCAAGTCGTCTGGAAGGACAATTGAAAAAACTACAAATCCCCGATGTTTTAGACGGCCTACAAACCTTTGCAATTATAGGTACCACCAACATCCTTAGGAAAACCCTTGATCTTTGAAGCTCCGGGTTTGAAGCCGGGATTAAGGGAAATCCTCTGGAAATGAATCCTATCCCTTTCCAGAGAGACGTTCATAAGTGAAATCAGAATTATTATTATTATTATTATTATTATTATTATTATTATTATTATTATTATTATTATTATTATTCACTTACTTCCAGTCAAACAGACCATCACCAGCAATCGCTCACTGTCAATGATATCTGGAATTCTCTCGAGTCTGAGTGATAAGTTTTCAGTGATCTCTCTTAATAACCAGCGTAGATGACTTAGTATCAGTCTTTGGTATTCTTTTAAGTTAGGGCGGTAAAAATATTTCGCAAAGCACACGTTTTTTCCGCACTCTTTCCATGTAGGTCTGTATACCAGTGCCGTTAAGAACTCTTCCGTGTAGCACCATCCAATGTAGACGCCACCATCTTTTTTAAGGGAGAGGAAGATATTTTGTGGTTTCGCTTTTCTTGCTTCCGTGTGGTTGTGTTGTTTCTGGTTTTGTTTTATCCCTATGTATATTCCTTGTCGTATGCAAAGTGGGCGCTACGCATTCTTGAATTTTCGTAGGATTTCAGCGGTTTTCATTATTGCTGAGTAACAATATGTGTGTGGGTGTGTAGGTTTCGAGATTGTTTCTAGTGCTCTAACGATTATTTGAGTAATCTTAGCTTTCCTTGAGTTCCCTCCCAAGTTTCTTATATTTGCTCCACTTTTCTGTTTCCTTGACATTAAGCCTGTGATCTGCGGGTCAACGAAACCTGCGATATGATAGGATTTTTCCTCTTCTTGTTAACTATTATGACATCCGGTATCTTTACTTACATATGTGTATCTGTTCGTACCTTAATGTCCTTGATGATTCTTTGAATTTTGTTTGTGTTTGTATCATTCATTTGAATGTTCAAGGTGTAGTTTTTTGCATTGTTCCCGCTGTACTGGCTTCTTCACCTCGTCGTGTTTGCTTTTATCTTCTATTTGAGCCAGTTCTCTACATTCACTTATTATGTGGTTTACTGTTTTGTCTCTTTGTTTACAGAAAAACATAGACGTTTGCTGTTTTCTTATGTTTTTGTTGCTTTCACATAATTGGTTCTAAGTGGATTATTTTGTGCGGCTGTTAATAGTGATTCAGTTTCTCTGTTTACGTGTCTTTTTCTCAATCAGGTCCACGTGTTCTCGTAGGGTTAGTATTTTGTAATCCTTATTGATCTTCCATGTAGCTATTTTTCTTACAAATTTTCTTTTCTCGTCTGATCTCTTGCCTCTCTGTTCTCAGATTCGTTCATTTTACGCATTTTCATACTGTGGTGATTAGCCTTTCTATGTTCTGATTTTCCTCATTTTTCTTTTGCATCATTCAAACAATTTTCTATATTAACCAGTCTGTTTCACACGTCTTTCTTTTTCATGAGAGTAGTGTATTGTGCGTGGTTATTATTTCCTGGTCTTCTGATTGAGATGCGTTAGTTCTTATTTGGTCTAGCCTATGAACAGTCCAGAGTATGTTATTAATGACACTGCGCATGTTTTATTCCTTTTATAAGGTTCCCGCTGTATAATTTATTTCTCAGGTTTTTCTTGTTCTTATTATATATATATAATTATTCATTTCAATTTTTTCTTTCATTTCTGCTTTCAATTTTCTTTTTCATTTCTGTTGTTTTGATGATGTTCGCTTCCAAAACTCCCAAATATTTGTTGGTGTAATGTTCGCCTAGCATCGTTATCTCCCTTTGTTTTGATAGATTCCCTCACCTGATTCCAGTTTTCTATTTTCTTATCACTAGTAACGCATACTTTTCCATTCCATTTGTATATACTAGCTGAAGATTCTAGTTGGTTTTAATAGTGTTTCTACTTCATTTTTGTTGCTCGCAAAATGATTAAAGTTGTCTGTATATATTACGTAGTTCATTCTTCTACTGTATTAGTAAACGTGTTTCCTAACTGGCAATTCCTTAATACGGTTCTCAGGGGCATCATGAACATGATAAACAGTAGCGGTGATAGGGAGTATCAATGGAAGGTACCTCTCTGCATTTTTATCGCCGTTATACATTATCCTCCAGCGGTCTCCATGTTCTCATTGCATTTTAAATCAAATTAATAATCTTATCTGGTATTTGGTACATCCTCAAGCACTTTATTATCTATGCTTTAGGGATCCTCTTATATGCTTTCTAGTAGTCGATCCATGCCATGGTTATGTTCTTTTTCTATTATTTGCATCATTCGAGATCTTTTGGTCTATACATAGTAGGTCATAAGTTCTTTTCCCTTTTGGAATCTTTTTTGTTATTTAAACAATTATTAAGGGGGTAGTTTATTTGTTCTTTTAATTGCGCAGTTCTATTACAAATTTTCATGTTATTGGTAAGCAGGTCATTGATCTGTAGTTGCTAATAGCTGTTCCCTTATCGCTGTGTTTTTGCATATGGTCATCCATTCTAGCATGACTGCTCCGTAGATACAGCTTTCTCAAATGTCGTATTAGTCTTTCATGCAGCGTCGATATATATTTAAACAAGTAGGTATGTATTCCCTCGTGACCTGGTGCCATTTTTCTTGGAGATTTCTTAAGTGTTTTCTTACTGATTTCGTTTTCTCCCCCTTCTTCAATTTGCTATAACTCTTCTTTAATGTCATTCAAATCATAGTTAACCTTAGATGCAGGCAGGATGAATAAAAACTTGATCTTGATATAGTGAGATTATCACTTTTATGATAAAGATTTTATTGTCCATTATATCAATATAATTTATGATGTTAATTCAATTTCATAATTTCCTTTGAATTGTCTAATGATGGTTTGATAGACAATTTTATACATAATATATATGTCAAATGAACATGTTTTAACACACCACACACACACACACACACACACACACACATATATATATATATATATATATATATATATATATATATATATATATATATATATATATATATATATTGAGCATATAGAGAAGTGATGACTACATATATATATATATTTGTTTTTGCATAAACAGTATGTTGAAACACATTACTGCTCAAGTAAAAACAAATTAAAAGTATACCTTCCTCTATTTCAGTATTGAGCACTATTGTATTAACCTCATTATACTCCATTGGTTAATTTACAACCGGAAAATAACAGCCTCTAATAATATATATATATATATACATATATATATATGTATATATATATATATATTAAATTGTAATTCAATGAATTTCAAAAAACTCTCATTGAAATGAAATGAAGTGGTTGAGTTTCATATCAAAGAATTTTTATTATTCTAAGCAAGACAAAGAATTTTTTAGAAAATTAATCTCCTTAACCTATAGGGTTTCGATGTCTACCATCTCATCAGAGAAGAGAAAATATTAGCAAATAGTTATAAAGGTATGCACCCTATTTGCTAAAGTGAGTGAGACATGGAAAGTCAAAGTGAAAATAATACATTTATCAGAAGTCCTGTAGCAGGAGGATTTGTAGAAAAAGGATATGAATGTTTTTGTTGATTCAAAGATATGAATGTTTTTGTTGATCCAACTTGCTTGGTAAGATCCATATTATACGTTCTTTACATCCGTTTGGTAATAATTTCCAAGCTATATACTGGGTAATCCGCATAGCTGTGTATATATCCGAATCGGGCAAGTGCTTGTTTAAATTTGTTTTGGGTCCAGCGATAATAAATTCAAAGCCTTTTATTTTTAGTTAATTTTGGTTTTTGTTCTTATCTCTATATTCTTCTTGTTCCTCCTCCTATCCCCCCTGAACCAAGTCCCTATATCTTGTACACGAACTGACCTCAATTAAGCGACCGGTCAAACTTTATGATTCTTGGATTCTACTTGAAGAGATATCTATTTATATAGATGTATGCATGTTTATGTGTGTATATGTATGTATATTTGTATATATATGTTTATATATATGTGTGTGTATATGTATATATATGTGTGTGTATCTGTATTTGTATGTATATGTATATATGTATATTGTGTGTATGTGTGTGTTTGTATATGTGTGTTCATGTGTATATTAGGATGAATATGCACATGTCTCACCCCACCTCCTACCACTTACCACTACCTGCTCTCCCTAACATTTCGCCCCACTAAAAATAATATAAACCTCTAATGAAAAGGTTTCCACCAGACTTTGAATTTATTATCGCTGGACCCAAAACAAATTTAAACAAGCACTTGCCCGATTCGGATATATACACAGCTATGCGGATTACCCAGTATATAGCTTGGAAATTATTACCAATCGGATGTAAAGAACGTATAATATGGATCTTACCAAGCAAGTTGGATCAACAAAAACATTCATATCCTTGGATCAACAAAAACATTCATATCCTTTTTCTACAAATCCTCCTGCTACAGGACTTCTGATAGATGTATTATCTTCACTTTGACTTTCCATGTCTCACTCACTTTAGCAAATAGGGTGCATACCTTTATAACTATTTGCTAATATTTTCTCTTCTCTGATGAGATGGTAGACATCGAAACCCTATAGGTTAAGGAGATTAATTTTCTAAAACATTCTTTGTTTTGCTTAGAATAATAAAAATTCTTTGATATGAAACTCAACCACTTCTTTTCATTTCAATGAGAGTTTTTTGAAATTCATTGAATTACAGTTTAATTTATTTGCTCTATCTTGCATATCGAGCAATTCTTGTTTAGATGGGATAACTTATAGAATATTACTGCCAGTAATATTTTGTAAACCAAAATCTCACGTTTACATAACCACTGATTGTTAAATAAAAACTATGTTGAAGTATATATATATACATATATATATATATATATATATATATATATATATATATATATATATATACCATAACAATTATTAAATATCTACAGACATCCTTTCGGGAATCATCAGTTCAAGGTGTCATGATTACCACCGGTCGAGAGATTCAAACCCGGCAATGAAACCATATCTGACTCCATTAGCAAGGACCAAATCCATTTGGCCACCGTCAACCGTAAGAAATATCGTTGAAATTTAAACATTTATGTTTAAATGTTTTTAACGTCTTTCAGAATGATTTAATGATTATAATATAATGATCTTCGCATGCTTTGAACCCAGACGGGTACTTTTGCTATATATATATATATATATATATATATATATATATATATATATATATATATATATATATATATTTGCTATATATATATATATATATATATATATATATATATATATATATATATATATATATATATATATATATAGCAAAAGTACCCGTCTGGGTTCAAAAACAGCCTACAGAAAATGAAATGTGATTTATGAAAGTATGATAGGTTATGAAAAGGAAGGGTTGTAAATTTGGGTTGAATTTGGGGGTATCAAAACCAAAGCAAAATATGATCAAAGTAAAAATAAAATAGATAAACCTCATAATTTATTACACCATACCTGTTTACACTGAAACACTTATCACAATATTCTATGGATCTATATTAAAAAAAAACTTGTTAAACTTTGTGACATATTTCCATTCTATGGAGGTCAGGTGCGAACGAACACCCCATAATTTTACTATACCATATTTCTTCAAACTGAAACATAATTATCAAAGTATACTTACGCAGATAGATATGAAAAGTCTTTATTAAAGTTTGCACCTATTTCCATCCATGGAAGCCAGGAGCTAACGCAGACCACACGATTTTATTATACCATCCCTATTTAAGTTAAAACATACTTATCAAAGTATTATTATGTACATCTATATCAAAAACACTTGTAAACAATTTTTTTTTATTTTTAAATTTTTATTTCCATACTTTGTGGACCAGGCGCGAACGCAGACCCCACAATTTTAATGGACCACCGTTCTGTCAGATTATACATACCCATTCCTGTGCCTCGATACATCTTCTATCATTATATGTAATCAGTTTTTTTTTAAATAGTCAACCATATAGGAGCCTATTCGTGACCAGACACACACACACACACATTCAGCTTTATATTATAGATAGATAGATAGATAGATAGATAGATAGATAGATATAATATTACGAGTTGTGAGAGGCTATGTTCGAGTGTAATTGTCTTGTTTCATGGTCAAAATAATCGACTGTGGGATGAGTGCTTTCCTCTTACACTGGCCGTAATACAAAAGAAAAAATTAAAATATCGGACACTACGTGGATTTACGGCTATGGAACAACTAAGTAGTGAGAGGAAGAGACAGGGCGAGATAAGGATTAGGAACTGATACCAATCTGCAAATAAGGAAAAAAATGAAATTGCAATTGACATTCCTTGATGAATACTAGTGATGTGAGCATATGGTCATATATCGCTTGTATGTTCAGGTTACTTCTCCTTTCTCTTTTTCCCCTCTCTCTTCTATTAACTTGTCATTGACTGTTCTCGGTCTTTCTTATTAACACGTGAAATCCACGGGGTCAGTTCCTTTTTCTCATAATTCGCATATGAATAACTCAGGCACATATTATAACGTTATTTTCATGGCAAGTGCTCGTCTGAGCACCAATATATGGTCCCCCTCGCCAAACTTTCACAAGAAACACTCGTTTGGCTGTATCAATAATTTTCCCCACACTTTATCTGTGCCTAAACCTAAACGATTATTCCATGAACAAAGTGTACATCTTAGAACTGCACGCCTGTAGAACTGCCTTCTGTTTGCCTGCTTTCCAGCTAACTACTATAGGGTTGTCTTCAAGTCCAATGTAAGCAAATTCTTGATGAGCCGTTCCACTTAATTTAACAAGAAGTAGAGAGTGATTGGCTCGCTCACTAAAAAACTGAACTTTCGCTCCTTCTCTTTCTGTCTCCTTTTCTCGTTAGCGACGGCATATACAGAAAGGGGGTACTGACTACTATATCTTTTTAGCGACCGATGCTACATTGTTAGTTATTTTATCTCGCATACTTTTCGCTCCGTGACAGTAGCAAAATAAGACAAACACAGCAAGGCCTACCTTAAAATCCAATACAAGTTTTGTTAAGAGAACAGATTATACATACATTACAATGGATGTCCATTTATGCACACACTAGATGATGCGGCTCGGTAACAATGCAGTTACGAGAACGATATATTACATATAAAGAGACCAGTGGCGACTCGTATAGATACACGTTATATACGCTCGCAATGGACATTACACGATTGCATGAACACGTTTTGTATATACATTTGTTATTTATACATACACTGCTATGCGACGTGTTAATGAGGTAGACACACCGCATAACAGATCGTTATTTGGTAGTCAGTATTGGCTATGAATAAAATAATAATTGTATAATTTTAGTTTTCTGGATAAACTAAAACGCTTGTTATATCAAAAAGTGCTTGATGAATAAATGCAGTTGTATAATTGATTAAAAATAGCATTTGGGCACAACGAATTTAATATTCTTGAGTTCGGTCTTGATTAATACCCAGTCCGAAAGACAGAACAGGGTGTAACTTTGAGACAGTGTGACAGTGGCTGGAGCTTAGCAGATATTACACGTTATATTACGTTAAAATACTTTTTGACTTTCCAAGAGGGGAGACTAGTGTGTTTTTCAATGGCCCAAATGCTGAAACAATATTCCCTAAAATTAACTATATAGAAATAAAGGGCATTAGCAGGTGTAAGAAATTTACTAGCCAGATAGAGAAAACGATCGTTCCTTACAGCAATGGTGTCAACATCTATGTATGCCTGGCATTTCATGTTGCCTGAGAATGTCAGACCACCATGCAGCATAACAAGGGTAGATATCATTTATATTAGAGGTAAATAAAATATAACTTTTAAATTATAAATAAAATATAACTAAGAAAGTGTAAAGATTATAGCATAGTTACAATAAAATCTCCAGTGTGTATGTTTAATAATCTCGGGCTTGTAAGTAGAGAAGCAGGCATAGAGCCAAGTTCGTCTTTGCGGTGCCATCATATAAACATAGATACAATATTTGGCAACAATAAAACACTGTATATAGTGTAGCTCTTATTTTGTACAAAAATATCCAAGAGAAATACACAAATAAAGCTTATATGGAAATGAAAGAAAATATAGTGAAATAAAATAAAACATGCATATGATAGCGATATTTGTTCAAAATGGCGCGATAGTCACCCATGACAGGTAATGAGCAACGCCCCTTTCCTCGAATTTCATTTGTGAAAACAAAATTAAAACTCACTAAGAAGACCGAGTGCCATTTTACTTTTTTTCTTTTCTTTTAACGTCATGACAGTAAATCCGTCTTCAGTCAGACATTAAATGGCGGTTAGATTGTGACTAACGAAAACGAGCCTAAAAAAATAACCCCGTTCTTTCGTTGCATGGGACTTGTTACATTCAACCAGTAAATGTATTTCAGTTCAGTCATGCACAGCTCTTCAAAGTAGAGTCCTTCCTTTGACTGATGACAATATGAAAGAAGGTGGCGTCTACGTTACTGGCGTATTTATAATATACCTGTCCGTCTCTCTTTGTCTGTCTGTCTCTCTTTCTCTTTCTTTTTATATATACATATGTATGCACACATACACACATACATTCATATATATATATATATATATATATATATATATATATATATATATATATAATAGGAAGCGTAACCATTTTTTATTTCTTTCTAAAAAGATAATTTGTTAATATTTAGAAAGCCAAAATTAAAGTGATATATGACTGTTTTTCTATGGAAAACGCTTCACACACAACCACACACACTCATATATATATATATATATATATATATATATATATATATATATATATATATATATATCGTATTTCGTATATATGTGTATTTTGTAGATTTCGTATTTATTTTTAGATTATATTGGAAATAATATATACTGATGATTTTAAAAGTTTTTAAAAAATAACTCGTGCGCTACCACCAAGAATCGACACCAAAACGTTTAGCTCACGAGTTACTTTTTTTCCTTTGATGTTAATGCCTGAGCTATGAAGACATGTTTGGTGCAAGGCTAAAAATTAAAATGGGAACCAATATCTATTAATATTCGTAATGCCGTCGTTTGCCAATCACCTGGCAAATTCTTCTTTTTTTTTTCTTGTAATTTTCATACTTTGCATGGGTTCGAATAACCCATATATTAAGTTTCATGTCTGTAGACCAAAAACTGACCGAAGATTTTGCTAGTCAAAATTTGATAAAGAATGCTTTGGAAAATTACTTTTGATTAATGTTTGGTTTTAAAATAAGCAAACGATTTGGGGTGACTTTAAATGGTACCTCTTCTCTAATCGTAAATTGAACTCATTAATCAGAAAAAATTAAAATAAAATGGTTTAGTATACCCGGGCATTAAGAGGGGTTCATTCGATGTATAGTTAAATGCTCTACCACTAAGACGTATCCGTAAATTATAATAACTCTGTTTTTTCAAGAAATGATTTTCTGACATTTTATTATCTCCCTTGCCGATATAACATAATATATTCTCATGTAGAAATTATTCTTTTTTTTCTATAAGAGAGAAAAGTTATTTTTAAGATCGAGTTTTTTTTCTATTTTCGCTACTTATCCAATTAATGTCTGTAAAAATAAACATATCTAAGAACACTGCCAAACATATAAATTAGCTTTGTGTGAAATTTGCAAAAGATAAGCTTAACCGTTTCGGAACCTATGAGAAAAGAATTCACACACACACACACACAAAGTGACTTTTATATAATAGTAGAGATAAGATAGAGATTAATTAAATTGATTCTTTCTTCTGCTGAGATAGTTTACCTCGAAAGCTATATATATATATATATATATATATATATATATATATATATATATATATATATATATATATACTCGGGTTTTTTTTTATATTCAAAAGTAATGGACTAATGAATTCAACGAGGTTGTTAGATAGTGCTCAATAAGTATATATATATATATATATATATATATATATATATATATATATATATATTAGACATTAAGAGGAGATTATAGATAGATAGATATAAATACCCGTTCATATGCACTTTTTCATGATAAAGCTAGAAGCCAGAATTAGATGGAATCGAGCAATTGCATCGACAACGAACAACGCCAGACCCAAAGTGGGTTTCGATGTACTGCATCTCATCAGATGACAGAGCACGTCACTGATGAGATGCAGTACATCGAAACCCACTTTGGGTCTGCGTTGTCCGTTGTCGATGCAATTGCTCGATTCCATCTAATTCTGGCTTCTAGCTTTATCATGAAAAAGTGTATGTGAACGAGTATATATATATATATATATATATATATATAATTTATTATTATAATATACTATAATAATTATTAAATACCTACAGAGACTAGTGTTTCATCCTTTCGGCAACCTTCAGTGCAGGGTGTCACGATTAACATCAGTCGATAGATTCGAACCTGGCGACAGAGGTCATCTCTGGCTTCATTAGCAAGGACCGTATCCATTCGGGTACCGTTAACCGCGTGAAATAACGTTGAAACTTAAATATTTTATTTTTAAATGTTTTTGGCGTCAGTCAGAGTGATCTAATCATTATATTATTATACCAGAAAGCCACCCGGCATTGCTCAGTCGTAAAATTCACTTAAATATATTTTGATTAATGCTGATTTCGTATTTATTTTTAGATTATATTGGACCTAATATATACTAATGATTTTTGTTTAAATGACCCGTGCGCCACCAACAAGAATCGAAACCAAAACGTTTAGATTACGATTACCTTTTCTTTTGACGTTAATGCCTGAGCTATGAAGATATATTTGGTGCAAAGCTAAAAATTAAAACATGAACCAATAGCTTATACCTTGCGCATGCATATTCGTAATGCCGTCGTTCGATCTTCACCTTGCAAACTCCATTTTTTAAATTTTCATACTTTTGCACCAATCTTTCCCGGCTAAAACCAAACATAAAGTTGTGCATGGGTTCAGATATGCTATATATTAAGTTTCACGTCTGTAGACCAAAAGCTGGCAGAGGAATTTTGTAGGCAAAGTGTTTTTTTTTAATTATATACGCATGCATAAATATAAAAATGAAATAGATTTGTGTTTACTATAACCTTTTTACGCAAATGTTACGCAAGTATAAATTATATAAAATATCTGCATTATTATAATTACATCTAATAGTTAACTAAACATTATCATCCCATAAGAAAATCGAACACAACTAATAGGGAATTAATTAAAATGAATGTTTAAAAGAATATGTGAATTATCTAGATCTTTTGCGATGAATACAATTCTATGGCTCGTATATAGCAAAGATGTATTTTTTTTAATAAACAGAAAAAAGGGTTTTTCATATGAATATTAATGCATAAAATAAAACGAAAATTTATAGGAGTATAGTAGGACCCCGGAATGCGGTGACTGCGGGATTACGGTGGCCCGGGATTACGGGAGCTCTGCGATACTGTTTTTCAGGTTACGATGTGGAATACGATGTTTTTCCGGCCCCAGTTACGGTATTTTCCCCGCCTTACGGTTTTATTTATGATGTTTTATGATTATATAAATGTGTATTATATTCAGTTACTGTGTTTTGTTACTAATGTTTAATATGTACTGTATAAAATTACGCTTAGGCCCCGCCATAGGGCGATTTCACTTTACGATCCCAACCCCGGAACGGATTAATGCTGTATCGTGGGTTCTTATATATATATATATATATATATATATATATATATATATATATATATATATATGCGTGTGTGTGTGTGTGTGTGTGTGTGTGTGTGTGTGTGTGTGTGTACTAGAAGAATATGCTTACAGAACGGGTAAAATGAATTCTCCGAGCTGAAATGTTTTGCATTAATTATATGTCTTATTAATAGTAATGAAATATTGAAAGATTTCTCAGAATTTATGCTGGAAGCTATACAGAATTGGTCTGAATCATGAAAAAGTTAGACTTACTCGCAAGCAGTGAGAATGAAGTTTTCCATGCGAACACTTATAAATACTAGAAAGCGAGTTTATATCACATGTGGTTCTAACATGTTGGTATGATAATTATTCAATATTATATTTTTCTTGTTTATTTACATATAACGCCAAATGTGTAATTATTAGAGATCATGTTTAGATTATACCGGGGACACTTAAAAGTAGCCCAGAAAATGTAGTAGAGAGAATAAATATTCTTTTATTGTTTAAATTATCTGTAGAGATTGTTACAATTACCTGTAGTGTGATAAATCCATGCATTTCTGGGTACGTTTAACGTTTGCAGATACTTCCTGTAGATCTTCTGTGGCGATTGTCCTGATAGCGTTGGTAATGTTCTCCTTTATTTGGTCTATATTGTGAGTATTATTTTGTTTTAAAGCCCCCCAAAGATTAAAATCTCATGATGACAAGTTCGGAGAACGTGGCGAACATAACCATTTGCTTATTGTTCTCTCTTCCGTAAACAAAACATGAACTCGTGTCAGTGGTCTTTGAGACGTGTGGCATGTAGCATCATCTTGTTGGAAAAAGAATTGCATTTTGTTATGTGGTGTCAGTTGGTCTTTAAGAGGAAGATTACAGAGATCGGGCTACTTTTAAGTGGGTCGCTTAATCTGAAAAAAATATGATTAAAGAAGGAATAGACATTTTGGGTTGCTTTTAAGTGGGCCATCCTGTAAAACACTTAAACGATATATGCAGAATTTGCAGAAAATTTAAAAGGAAAAAATTTTTCCTCTTACAAATTTACTTGGAAATTAAACAAAAGAATCGATTTTTTTTCTAAAAAGTTCAAATAACTGTAATACCATTTATTAGAAAGTTAAGTGAATTCCTTGATTTTTTACATTAGTCGTCCAATGTGTAATGCTTCCTTTTGAAGCATTTGGCAACATTTCTATAATGTATTGACAGCTTTGCCAATGTACATAAACTGTACTCTAAAAATGTGTGGCTTTCAACGATACCAACATACCACCTGTTAGCAACGTTGTTTTTTTTACATAGGCTTCACCAATTATCAAGGCCAAGAGGCCACTCGAGGATAAGTGTTAAAGAGTGTACAGTAGAGAATTTGACAATATAGTAATCGTTAGTAATGAAAATTCGCTAAATTTGTTAACTTAAGTGGAACGGCTCATCAAAAACTTGTTTACGTTAGACTTGAAGACAACCATATTTTAGTGAGCTGTAAAGCACGAAAAAGCAAGACAATTCCATAGGCGTGCAGTTCTAAGAAGAAAGCTTTGTTCGTGGAATCCCCGTTTAGGTTTAGGCACAGATAAAGAGTGGGGGAATTATTGATAGTGTTTTCTGCTAGACGAGTGTTTCTTGTGAAAGTTTAGCGAGGGGGGACCATAGATTGAAGCTTAGTCGAGCACTTGCTATTAATATAACGATAAAGCAAAAACAAACTCGCAACATTTCTTCTGTTAGAAAGAGGTTGCAGGGAAGAGAAAACGAAAATCCCCTACGAGGATACGAAGTCTATTTTGAACTCTATCAGGGCAGGATAAGTCCTTTCTAGCAGCTCCTGTCCAGATGTGGCAACAGTATTCCATCCTTGGACGTACCTGGCTCTCATATAGATAGAGAATTGCATCAGCAGTGAGATATCTACTGGATCTATAGAAGGATCCTATCATTTTTCCAGCGGCCTTAGTAACGGATTTGATGTATGTTTTCCATATCAGATCAGGAGTAACAGTCAAGCCCAGAAGCTTGTTGAATCATGAGGCCTCCCCAAGACGAGAGCCATTCATTTCAGTTGATGCCAGATGGGATCAGAGCGTTGATGATGTAAAGATAAAAGCTTGGTTTTAGATGCATTAAAAGTAACAAGCCATCTCTTTCTCCATTGTACCACATGCTCAAGATCAGAGGAAAGAGAATCGGAGAGAACTTGGTCGTTTACTGTCTTATATGTGCTACCACAAATAGTAATGTGATCAACATAAATGTCTACGAATGATGTAAGGATGTGATTTGGAAGATCATTAATGTAGCTCAAGAAGAGAGTTGAGTCCAGGATGGCCCCCTGAGGTTCTCCAGCATTAATACTGTGGGCCTCTGATTTCTGCCCATCAATCACTACTCTTATGAACCTATCAGAGAGAAATGATTTAATAATTGAAAAGACATTTCCAGCTATACCATAGCTGGAGATCTTGTGAAGTAAACCTTTATGCCATACTCTATCAAAGGGCTTTGATATGTCAAGAGCAATTGCGCTAGAAAGGTAGCCTCCGTCGAGAGATTCACTAATCCTATGAGATATAACTGTAAGCACATCTGCTGTAGATCTAACAGAACGGAAACCATATTGTGTGTCACTAAGAAGGTTATTTTTGCTGAAGTGGTTGATTACTCCTCTAGTTAACATAGATTCCAGCAACTTACTCATGACGCACAGGAGACTTATTGGCCTGTACTGAGAGGGAGATGACCGATCATCTGAATTCTTAAATAGAGGGCACACTGATAATATTTTCTAGGGTGATGGGAAGCAATTCTTCTTAAGACAACGTTTAAACCGTTTTGTAAGTATGGGCGCTAGTTCTGGTTGAAGTTTTTTTAGTACTATAATTGGAATACCGTCAGGGCCGGTTGCTTTACTGGAATCAAGGTTTTTGATTAGCTTTGCAATATCGCGTACAGATATTATATCACATAGCGTTTTTATTCTGATACAGGAGGAAATATTGGGGGTTCGCGGCCTTGGTCGCAAAGGGTAGAATTAGCTGCAAAGTTCTTGGCAAAGAGTTTGGCCTTGTCTGATGATGACGAGATTACCTCATGTCCATTGATGATAGTTGGGATAGAGCACACGCTTCTGTTCAGGATTCTGTTTGCTATTTGCCAAAACTGGTGGGAATCAAGCCGCTGCTCAGCTACTTTGGACTTGACGAACTGAGCATACAACTCTATTGCGTCCTTTATTACTATTTTACAGTTTGAGTACCTGTTAACAACGTTGTAGGTACGGTGCGTGTTCAGTCCAACTTATCAAATTCTGCAAACATAAAACAAGCAAACTTCAGTTGTCATGCAGATAAATAGGGTAGAATTTTGAAAAGAAGAAGTTTTAGAGGCTCAATACCTGTACAATTTCGCCTTAAATTGCTGCGTCATTAGCGCATTCAATACTTTTTCTTGAATGTTATTTTCACGCCTCCGGTATCCTAATTAAAAAAGTGACCCTCTTTTGGTGTAATGGATATCGGCAATGAAACGGTTTCTAATCATGCCCGCGCATATTTTTTCTTGATTAATAGTGAAGGGATATCTTGATGGTCATTTACTCGATTGTGGCCCAAATTGATATCACCGCGTAAAGTTGACTCTTGAAAGAGACATTTTTAAACTTTGTTGAACTCTCTCTCTCTCTCTCTCTCTCTCTCTCTCTCTCTCTCTCTCTCTCTCTCTCTCTCTCTCTCTGATTGCTGGATATAACATATTAAATATGAAGCAGATTGATGGATGTTATAATCTAACAAGTTTGACAAGGGAGAAATAAAGTGGGGGAAATATTTACGGAGTGAGTTTTTTAAAAAAGCGTTTATGAGAAATGTTGTTCTACTTGTTTTGTTTCCATTTTGAATGCAAAGTTTAAATAGTTTGAATTGACGACTCGATCAGAATGTTAATTTTTAGCTCGTTCACCTCCTTCAACAAAACTGTATCACCGTCTCATGTAGAAATCGAGTCGGAACTAAACCCCACTGCATTAGAGCAGGATTTATCGACACTGAGATATAATTCCCACTCAGCTGAAAATTTCCAGGAACGCTGATATAAAATTGTTAATCTTGCTCCTCTGATAGTTGGTTGAGAACATTTGCCACTTTTCAATGATCCCTCAAATAGGCTTGCTCATATGTTCATCTCTAACATTGCCAATCTTCCTATGATAAAATTCATCTGATTAATTTTATCCTTTAACGCGTTCACATAGTAAATGTATATAACAACTATTCAATTTTCGCGCCGATCACACAAAGCACATCGGGTCTGACTTTAAAGCAACTGTCAATGAGATTAGACGTACAATTTTTCTTTTCAAGGGGCAACCATTCCCGAGATTAGCAACACCAAAAAATTGAGAAAAATGAAAAAAAAATACAAATGACAAATTTTCCTCTTTAATACGGGTGGATGCCCTTGAAAATCTCGGAAAAAAATAATTTAAAAAATAGTTTTTTATTTAAAAAATATTACCGTACTTTGGGGTAATTGCGCGAAATCCGAGGGTTAATTGCGCCAACAAAAATAAAGTGCTCTTTATATGCGTAGTTGCCAAAAGTGCACTTTTAGCTAGTTGGCGCAATTACCTCAAACTACGGTATACATCATAATTTGGTTTGTAAACATCTCAAAGTTAACATTACTAAATAATGCTTCGCATTTAATTTCCTGGCCATTTACGCAAAACGCACCACATATATCTTTAAAACAACTCTCAACGAGGTGAGCCGTGCAATTTTTGTTTCTCGGGGCCACCACGTCCAGACTTAGCAACATCAACAAAATGAGAGGGGGGAGGAAAGAAAACAAGAAAATTACAAAATAATAATGTCTCTTTCTTTGATAAAAGTGTCACCGATAGTCTCAGAAAAATGTATTAAAAAATGATTTTTCATTTGATAAAATTCTTTCTTCTTTTTTAATGTTCAAATTTAACCTTACAAAATAATGCTTTCAAACGATGTGACTAAATTCTATGATCTATTTTATTTACAATAAGAATTGTCGCGCATTTGAACTCTTTTATAAACTACAGAAAACCTCCTATCTTTAATCGGAGTCATTTATAACAATATAAGAATAAGATTTTATGATTCTGATTCTTCAACTTGAATAGAGGGATTTTTATGAATACATAATCATTGAAAATAACATTGAACTTATACTCATATTAATCATTCCGGTATACTTTATAAGCAAATGTAGTTCCTTTAAATCTAAATACTTCTTGTTAACGCTACATTAACTTTAAATGCATCACTTATCCATCATAGCGTAATGAATAACGTTCTCGATCGCATTTGGAATTGCACAATGAACGTTAAACAATGTATAAGGTGTGATTTCTTTCATTTATTTCCCTATTCACATTATTGAAAAAGATACAAACACACAAAAGTTGTTTTGAATCAGCATTCGCTTAATCAACCAAATATAACCTTATTTGTGACTTCATGAATAACAAAAAAACATTGCGCCATTAAATATATGATGAAAAAAAAACGTGGCTCGCATAATATATGTGTATCTCATTTGATCCCGACTGGGAATAAATAGAACTAATAAAAAGAATTATGCTAGATCAAGTATAGGACATTGAAATATGTGAATGAAATCAAGAAACAGAGTTTATTTGAGCACAAATGCTTCATTCATTAATTTCTACTCGGATATTTGGGCACAAGGTCTTACAATATAAAGAGATGAATATATGCGGCCTTGTATAACTATGTATGTGGAACAGAATGCCGGCAAAATATCAGATAAAAGAATGCCGTACCGTAAAGCGGCAGAAACATAGTAATAAACATAGTCAGAATTCACCGTTCGAAATCAATTAAATTTCTGAATGACATATAGCCACTATCTATAGTTCGTTTGGGCGAGTTCATTCTAGCATCGAAGTGTTTACGTCACTATAAAATCCACCCTTTTTTAAATTTCTCTTCAACTCTAGGCAATATCTTTATATTATAAGAACAATGCCTAAATTAGAGAGGGTTGACTTTTACGTTTGCTAGACGGTTCCTCTTCAGGTTTTGGGAGTTCAACCAACTTATTAGCGCGTTCTATGATGCTTTTGTTGAAATGTATACCTTCTTATAAGACATGTTATCGTGTACCTAACAATACATTTGAGATGCTTAAATGCTACATATTATCTAACTTTGTAATCAATTCTGCCTTATTTATAGCATCTTTTACGGGTTATAAAATTTTTATAATAGATTTTTCGGTGAACTGGAAAGGTTTTGTTGTATCGTACGTATATTTTAGAGATTTTTGTCAGGTATCAGTGCACAAAACGCCGATCTAAACTAACTTGGCTTCAGCTGATGACATTTCCGAAATTGTACGTAGATTTGGGATTACTTAGTACAGTCTGCAAAAATTGTTTGAACGTTCGTATTTTGTTTCATCCCCGTCTGGTTGTATTAAATCTCGTTTAACCGGGCGTACGAATCTTTCTTATTGGCCATTAGATGTTGAGTGTAACGGAACAATTTTTATATGACTAATTGAAAACTCCTTGCAGAAATTTCAAAATTTTTTTATTCGTAATTGTTCCAGATATACCCAATCCTACAAAGACATTATTCTATAATATTATTGTACTTTTAATGTTTTTTTCTACATTTTTTTTTTTCGTAAAATTGTCGAAATACGGGAATAATTGGCATTTAATTATTAGGCGTAGTAAATATCTAGCCTTGGTCAATAATCTGTCAGTTTTTGCCAAACGTTAATTTTTACCGATGGTACTTTTGCGGTCATTTTTCTTCTATAAAGTTTAACAAAACCTGAGATTTATTTACTCCTACTAAAACAAGACTGGTAACCTCTTATAAAGCCTTCATCCTAGTGATTTTAGGATGTACCATATGTAAATCTTTAAACTTTTTTTCTTCAGTGATGTCTGCTCATCTGATTACAAAATACCATCACAATAAAAACAGTCTTCGTAATTTTACTGTTTCTTTTTCCCAGCTCATTTTTGTTTCGTAATAAATTTATTAAAGTAGATTTATCAACCTTGAGACATACTAGTAATTCCTTTACTGAATTAAAAAGAACGTTTCTTTCTTCATTATTGCACATAATACTGGAATAAGTGATTCGTCAGCGTTGTCCGGGAGCAATAAAATCGTTACTATTAACATCATTTCTCTTCATTTCATATTTTAATTTCAACTATATGTGTATAGTTGTTTTAATGCCTCCTTATTAAGATGGCAGTATTATATTTTATTATTCGAGAAGGTTGTAACAGAAACGTTTATTCTGCTCTGTATCATTTGGAAATGAAATAGTGTCTATTATCAATATCATTTCTGTACATATTATGAATTGCCTCTACTTTTGCTAGAGCTTTACTTTAAGTTACAGTATCTCTTATAACTGCGACAGGTGGTAGTTACAGGACCTATTTTTCTACTCGACGTTGTTGATTATCATCATTATTGCATTATATTTGATAAGTACGTTGGGTAGCAGAATATGCTGTTAAAGTTGGAGATATCCTGGAGAAGTAAATGTAAATTACCGTATTGGGTCTGAATCTCTTTAAATTATTTTCATTATTAGCATCAGTTATGTTCATTGTATTGTGAAAGCGAATGGTAGGAGAGAATATGCATAGCATCAAGAATGGCATTGCATTTAATTCTACTCTAATTCTAAGCAGTAAATGTACGATGACAGTTTAAATTTGAAATAGATAACTCTAATAAATTAATTACATTATTATTATTATTAGTAGTAGTAGTAGTAGTAGTAGTAGTAGTAGTAGTAGTAGTAGTGAACGAAGTTTAGAGAGGAAGTCGGAGGGAAATAATGTAGGTAGAGGAATACGAATCAGAAATATTACTAGCAAGACTGGAAGTTTTGATATAAAAATATCACACTAAATATTCAGTTAATTTTTTGTCTTGTTTTTATAGCCCCGAGCAATGCCAGGTACATATCTTAGTATATAAATAAATCAAACGCTGACAACACTTCAGCAAAATGCCTTATTTAATGAATATGCGTATCATATAATTTACTTTTGACATATCAAAAGAGAATGATTGTAATCCGAGAGGCTGGAATTCATGACTGACAATTTGCGCAATGGTTCGGTTGAGAATTTTTATTTTTCAACCTCCTACCCCACGTAAGAAGATATTTTTCAATATTTTTAACTGATATATATATATATATATATATATATATATATATATATATATATATATATAATGTTCCTTATCTTGAGTTGAGCATATTGGGAAGTGATACACGAATTACCATTAGCGTATTAAGCGATGCTCTTTGTGTAAACAAATCGAGCTTAGATATTTTGGACGATGTCAAAACATTGTTAATTCACAGCCCGCACAGCAGAAGCCAATTAGCGTAATGGTTAGAAGCCTTTACTGTCGTACAAACGGTCGGGTTTCGTTCCTGGCTTGGGGTAGTTGCCTGTCTAGCCGCACTGATGTGCTGTGATGCAGCGAAACAGTACTTTATGTGGATGAATATATATATATATATATGTATATATATATATATATATATATATATATATATATATATAGCCATCCACATACACTACTGTTTCGCTCTTTCACAGCTCATCAGTGCGGCTAGACAGGCAACTGCCTTAGGCCAGGATCGAAACCCGACTTAATGGTAGTAAAGGCTTCTCACCCTTGCGCTATACGGCTGCTGCTGTGTGGATAAAGAATTAACGATATTTTGACATCGTCCAAATGCCTCTGCTCAATTTGTTTACACAAAGATCATCGCTTAATACGTTAATGGCAGTTTGTATATCACTTCCCAATATGTTCAACCCAATAAATATATGTCTGATCTAACACGACAGAGTTATACTTTTTCCGATTTTTCTGGATATCTTTTCCACTCGCCGAGTGGTCTGTTTTATTTCAGCTTGCATAATGTAGAAAATGGCGCCCGAAAGTCATTGTTCAGCCATACTCTTCCCAATCACTTTCTACTGGTGCATCCGATTATCATCAGAGGCGATTGTTGTAGTTATCGTTTTCTTTTTCTTTTCCTTTCTTTTAATATTGCAGCATTGAGAATTTTTTTAAACTCAATTTAACATTATATAATCAATTCTTAATGCTGCAATATTTTAAGCTATGAATCTATTATATTTTTACTAGAATATCTTGACCTTTTCTTTTCCATGTTTTATGCTTAACCATATTACTTTTCATGCTTGCATTTTTCTATTGTATATATATATATATTATATATATATGTATATATATATATATATATATATATATATATATAGAGAGAGAGAGAGAGAGAGAGGGATGCTTTCCCTAAGTATGTTGGTTCTTTGCTTCTTTCATGCCCCTGAAACTTTTCTTCACCAAGGCCATCCATGTGTACATATGAATCTATTAGGCAGTTTGCCTATTAGAGTGTCTTCGCCTTGTGATTTATTTTTATACACACACACGCACACACACACACACACACACACACACATATATATATATATATATTGGAAATTATAGAAAAATGGGAATTTATGTATCACATTAATAGCCTGAACGATTAAATTGAAAAGTAATCATTTCAAGGAAATGACACACAAAGATTTATCAAACACGGAACAAGTATATCTCATGTTATTCTTACAATATTAATGCAATTCTATACACATATGAGACTGTGTGTGTGATTCTTGTGCATCTAAGAACTGCGTCTATAGTTCTAAATCTATAGACGTATACCATGATTTGAACATCCTAATGTATTCAGAAATCTTGATATGTGTGTGTGTATGCTTATTCTAGTTGTTCACTATGTCTTTTTGTTTGTGCTTGTTTTTTTCCCCTACAATTAATAAAATTTTCTGTGCGACCTTCTCCTAAAGTGTGTGTTTAAACTGTTGAAGAGTTTCAGTAGATAATAAAAACTCTGTTCCGTTTATTTGGCCAGCACATTTATCAACGATCTGTTATGATATTGTCGGTTACATCTAAAGTGTCCTCATTGAAAAATACAGAAGCAAATCTTTTGCAGGTGTTAATAGTATTTATCCTGGTCACACTTTTAACAACGACGTCGTCAAATTGAATAGTATTTGCCTTAGAAATGCGTTTTATTCATTATGGTGTAAAACCTGCCATCCTGGAGATTTGCATGATTTTCTTTTTCTTTATTATAAAAGGTTTCCGTATTCGCTGGCTTCAATAAGAATCAGTAAACATTGATTATATGTTCCTATTTCCGAAACCTCTCTTATACGAATTCTAAAACATTTTTAAAAAATATACTTGTTCAAATATTTTTATAATATTAGGGTTATTTTCAAGTAAATGCAAAGTAATAAAAAAAGTTGCCCTCTAACGCATTTCTTTAATAAATTTAGGATTTTTATATTATAATAACTGTAATTATCATGTTCGCTTATTGCTATAAATAAAAAAAACTTAATTAAATGTATATATTCGCTCCTAAAGAAACTTTAGCTAGACGTCACATCCTTATTATGTTCCCTAGCGTCTTCTCCTGATGAGGAGCATTATGCTTCGAAATTTCATGGCATAAAGAGTTCTCATCTACACAACACTCCTAATTGATGTATACCTTATTTAATAAATGAATAAATCTATATATATTAATACATAGTTTTTATACCTTCATTTTTACTTCTAAATAAACTCCAATCCAATATTATTGAGCTTTGTATTATCCCGATATGGTGTAATAATATAATAGCTTCAAACAAAATCCAAAATCATTTTTCCTTATCATCAGATAGATTCCTTAAAAACATAGGAAAAACATTGTTTTGAATAACTTATGAATATATATATATATATATATATATATATATATATATATATATATATTGCATAGTTTACCAGGCCAAAATATTGCGAAAGAAACCCCGAATAACAAGAAATATTACGTAGGTATGACGTCCTTAGATTTCAAAACTCGATACTATGACCACAGAAGTACGTTCAAAAATAAAAAAAAACACCGAATGAAAACAACACTAGTAAACCAATACCGGAAACTCAATGAAGCAGACGTTCGCCGGTAGTCGAATGGAAAATAGTAAGACAAGCAAACACATATAGAGACTTCGACGATTCATGAAAAATTTGCAATCCTATACTTTAAAGAACCCCAACATCTATAAAACTGTAGGAGAGAAATAGCAAACAACTGTGTACACAGGATAAACTTTACTCTAGGATAGCGATACAAAATAATTTTAAAATTAACAATAACAATAGAAAATAAATGAATAAAATAAACATACATATACATAAATTATCATATATATATACATATATATATGAACTAACATAATATTGTAAAAAATATAGATAAAAAATCACATTTAACTACACCTAGCTTTAAAATAGGTCAGATCACTAGATATCTACGCTTCCTGCTAAAATATTACACGTAAAGGAAGAGTTGAACGTAAGGTCAACTGGGCCTTTGTCCTGTAAGTGCCTGCCCATTAACTGATTAGGAGGGGCGCGGTGGAAACTAGGAATCTGATTGGCAAGTAAAAACTCAATAGAATATGCATATATAAAAACGCGAGATATCCACAACTCTTCGCATAAGCCTGACGAATCCTAGCGTGGATGAAACGCAGAATATTCTGTGTAACTTAATTTCCATATATATTGTTATAACTTACTACTATATATATATATATATATATATATATATATATATATATATATATATATATATTGTTCACCTCCCAACTAATGAACCGATCATTATGAATTATGGAATGCATATCCTAAGTAGTACGGTAAGTAACATAAACACATTGTCCGTTTAGCAAATTTATATATTCACATATAATTCCCTTCGGACTTACACCCCGCAAAAGTTTTTAAATAAGCAAATACAAAATAATTTACAAAGAAATAATTGTTCTACATTTAATTTTGAGTCATCCTATAATACCATTATTTACGTACGTTAAAATGAATATATTTTCGGGTAAACTACTAAATAATAAACTTATCATCATTAACTATATGTACTCTAGGCAACACGATATGTAACGTGGGCACGTTTTTTTTTTTTTAATTTTACCATTTCCCGGAAACCAAACCCTTTCCTTCCAAATTAAAATAAGCAAGATACAATTGATAATAATAATGTTTAGTGTATTAAGCTGTCAAAAACTGAATTACGTTTCGTTATTTCCAGAAAGTGTTTAAATGTAAGGCGCATTCTGGTGGCAGTTGTTTAAAGGACATTCTTTTATTAAATTATAAAAATAAATACTAAATCATAATAAATTGATAAATTTAATTTAATTTAATAGAACTGTTATTTTAAAGATTTTGCAATGTTTTAAGAATAAAAAAATCCATATATATATATATATATATATATATATATATATATATATATATATCGAGTCAAATCTTCTTTTATATTTCCCCAGACAGTGACTATCCTTAAGTATTCTTATATTTTAAAGGGGCTTTAAAATCGTAATTAAATAATAACTATATATATATATATATATATATATATATATATATATATATATATATATATATATATATATATATATCATATTGACACACCGGATTTCTTTAGATCGGTGATGTTAAGCAACGTTGAGCATTATCTGTATCAGGTGGGTGACCATGCATTGTATGTAGGAGCATCGTGAAAACTCTTTACAAGAAATGCTAAAACATAATTTCGTCATCTCCACTAATCGCGATATTCCTGCTACTTGTACATTTAATATTGCCATGACATTTCCTCCGATTCGCATAAGATGAATGCCATATATATATATATATATATATATATATATATATATATATATATATATACATATATATATACTCTTAAAATTCATACAACGAATACATATGCCACACCACAGCAACACTCTTCCGACGACCAACCTATCATTTAGCTGACAATACCACCATAAAACAACACCTAACATCCCATGATAAAAACCTACAGTCATCCGACATTAGAAATATCTTAACAAAGAATACTAAAATTCGATATCTTAACAATTGCACACGAAGACTAAAATTTCTAGAAACCATACTTATCAAAAAACTACAACCCCCTTTTAACCAGGTCTCATTTAATACAGGGACAAATATACTAACAGTATTTAATAAATAGAAACTAAATAAATAAACTATAAAATAGGAAAATCGAAATAAATAAATAGAAACTAAATAAATAAACTATAAAATAGGAAAATCGAAATTAAATATAAAAATAATTCGTCCCTAACCATTCTGCACCTACCTTTATAACCAATAAAAGAAAGAAAAACTATAATATACCTCAAAGGGAAAGAAAAGAAAATGATAACAACAACAATCGCTCCTGATGATAATCGGATGCATCGGTAGAAAGCGCTTGAGTAGAATATGGCTGAACAACAACTTTTGGGCGCCATTTTATACGGATGCCAGCTAAAGTAAAAAAAACACCGCTCGGCGAATGGAAAAGATATCCAGAAAAATCGGAAAAAAGAATAACTCTGTTGTACTCAATCAGACCTACTTGAATATATATATATATATATATATATATATATATATATATATATATATATATATATATATATATATTTAAAGGGGATTAGAACAGAAGTCTGAAGAGCAGAGTGTATTTTGATGTGATAGTAAAATCACTAATGTAATTAGAATACAAGAAAGAAACAGTGCTCGTTGTATTACAGATATATAATAAGCTCAAAAGGCATATATATCCTAGAGCTATTTTAATATTTAGTAAGGTGATTGATAATTTATAATTTTATATTTCCCCAGACAGTGAAACCGATTTTTAATTTTAATTATAAATTACCAATCATCTTACTAAATAAATATATATATATATATATATACACATATATATATATATATATATATATATATATATATATATATATATATATATATATATATATATATGCAACGTGACTGGGTGTGTATGACAAGCGAAAGTTCGTGTGTGAGAGTGCGTGCGTCTATGTGTAGATATTCCCATAATATTTTGCATTGTGGTTGTATGTATCACTGATAATATCTGAATGAAAACAATCTGTGTTGTTCCGTGCTAGAGTGTGTTGCACGTATGTTTGTAAGAGATTTTAGAGTTCACTAATGTACATGCTAGCGCTTCTTTTTGTGTGTTTAACATGTGTTCCTTCCTTTGTACATTCACAGTCACTTTTTATTGTCTGTGTTCACATCCGTCTTGACATTAATCTTCTCTTAAAACAGCCACCCTGGATTACAAAACAATAAATCTGAGTTCGATCGAAAGTAATATTATACAACAAAGACAAGAATACGTATTATTAATATGCGTCCACTTACTTTGCGCGGTGACAAAAATGATATTTCAAACCAACACTTGAAATACCAACGGAAATGTGATTTCGAACTAATGCTTGCTATAACAACGAAATGCTATTCCAAGCTAACGTTTGATATACTAATAAAAATGTCATTTACAGCGAACGCTGTATATAAATATTAAAATCCGATTTCAAAATAACGTTTGATATAAGAAAGAAATGTTATTTCACACTAATGCTTGCTTTACCAAGGAAAATGCTATTTCATGCTAACGTTTGATATACCAACAGAAATACTAATTTAATCCTGCTCTTGATATACCAAGGAAAATTCTAACACTCGACATTTATACCAGCAAAACTTCTATGTATATAATAAAATCGAATTCGATTTCTCATGTCGCATTGGATCTTATATGTTTTAAAAACAAATGTTTCATATGCTAATTTGTTCCGTTAGACACTTAGGCCACATTTCCATGCATGTTTCCGAATGTATGCTTTTTTTTCATTTTTTTTTTTTTTTCGGAATTTCTTATATTTTCTTCAAATTACTGTTCTTTTAAACTAATTCTTTCAGAAAGAAGTATATAGATAGTTCACCCTCACGCAAGGATCTACTTTCACGTCCACCACATACACTGATGACTTTTCTTAATTGGTAGAACTTTTGTTAAAACACCGAAATTATGTCATTTTCTTTTTATATAACATTTTCTACATAATATAAAATATTTTAAATCTTTATAATGAACACTCCCAAGAATACATTTCATTCCTAAAGGCCTCCTTATTGTATGAATAAAATAATGTCAGGTTTGATGCCAAATGTAGGGACCGTTATTTTAGGCAGTACGACTATTTTTTTTTATTTTCGGACTCCTCATGCCTCATTTCATTTTCTTATTAGATTATACGATCATATTCTTCCCGTGAAAGCCAGAAAATCCATTTTCAACACTAACTTCTGCCAACTTTTCTGTCTGCCTATTCCATATAGATTTTTACACATTCCAAAATAGAGCGGAATATACCAACTAACAATATAAATCTGATTCTACTTTCTGTGACGATTACATGTAAACAGTCCGTAAAATAACAACAAAAAGAAATTGAAAATATATTTATACAGGGTGTCCCAATAAATTGTATGCACTCTTTAAATTATCTCAACTTGCTACATCAATACGCTATACCATGTTCCCAAGAGATGTTTAGGAATAAAAGATGGCATTTCTAGCAGGATGCAGCATTTCCCTCACTATCATCATGACGTAAGAACATATCTTGATAGACACCTGCGAAACAGATGGTATAGGAAGTATCGTGTACTCTCCACTCTCATCGGATTTTGCCCCCCCTTAATGAATGAGTTGAAAGCAACCATTGAAGGAAGATGAGTCAACATTTGAATTGATTGAATGATTTTAGATTCAATCAGTGAGAGTTCTCAGCTGTTCATGGACCAATAATTTAAACACTTTCGATAATTAGCTGGTTTCTATATTTGTCCACAGTATTTTGATGTATGAAAATTTTCTTACTTATAATAAATGTTTGTTTTATGGTCATTTAAAGAGTGTACATATTTTATTGGGACACTCTGTATATATATATATATATATATATATATATATATATATATATATATATATATATATATATATATATATATAAGACTTTACAGTGGGAGGATCAGTTTCCTGCATAAATTTGATGTAAAATTACGACACCTCTTGATCAGTAAGTAATTTTAGCTTCCTCTGTTTTACAGATAAATAATAACATGTAAAGAAGTAAAAAGGGGGATTTTTCCGTTTTTTAGCGGTTAAAAGTGATCTCCCACTTTAAAATACCTTTTTTAACAGTGCAGTTTAACCTCCTTACTTCTAAAAATAGGTTATGGGAAGATTACAACAACAAATCATAGCAAAATTGCTATAAAATTGTTTCATAATTCACAGAGCTTAATAGCAAAACTTACTCAAATATCAAGATATGTGAATCATGAATGACTAACAGATAAAGCAATTCCAGCTCCTCAGAATGGCATGCTACATGTCATCCATTTATAACCATAAACAGGAAAGTATTTATATATATTTACACAAAGTAAAATTCAAAAATGATATATATCTAGGATTCAAGGAGATACATGGAGTCCGAATGTTCGTTCTTTACATTAATACTATGAGATTTGTGTTCGTGCTTGACAATCATAAATAGCGAATAATTCACTTGTTCAATGTTGGGCATGGACGTTGAGTTAATCTTCTTTCCCGGGTAATGCTGGAACACAGGCCAGCTACTTTCAAAATAAAGATTGCAATATAAACGGTAATACGATTACAAATTTAGGAGGCACTGGTTTCGGCCAGCATTTTAATACCAGCCAAAGATATATCCATGGAAACCATTCGGATAACCTAGCGACTTAAAAACAGCAATGTAATTATTTTTGTCGATGTTCGTTTTGATTCGGCTCGCTCACAAACACTTATCTTCCCAGATATCACACCGTTGTTTTTTTATAGAGGATTTATTACCGATCGCACGTGGGTTTTCTGCCATCAGCTATCTTTTTATCAGTAAGAAGCTGTTCGGGATTACTGGCTACTCCATTTAGCGACCCTTCATGATATCTTGCTGCAGCAGAAAAAGCAAATAAATGCAGGCAGAGCTTCTTAAAAGAATGTTTGTCGCAGATTAAATGTAGCAAGCTTCAATTCAATTTGCGCGTTTTCAAGCTTAAGTGTGGTAGAAGAATTGACAAATCGACAGACAGCGCTTTCTATAGTCATGCATTGTCGCATCTAAAAACTGCTGACGTTATCCTCATCATCCAGATGTCCTGTTGTATTTGTACCAACTTTTATGTTCACCATATAATGTTGAACGTTTGCATCAACACCTGTTCAACGACGCGTGGGTTTATGGCTTGGTTTTATGTGTTTCACACCTGAGTTATAATATGTTTGGGTTCTTTCGGGCAGACCTGAAAGCCATAAGTATACTTTTGAATCAACAAAAGCGATTGGGGCATAAGTACATATTTACTCAGCAAGAAACGCGAGAAGATTTTTTTATCTAACAGGGGATTAGTTTTCGAATATGGAAAAATATCTCATTAAATAAATTAGCAATAGCATCGGGAAATTGAAGAATAAAATGGCTGAATTCGGAGACAAATGTGAAAGTATAAAATCACAATGAAGTTATACGGGCGTATTCGATTAAGTATTTTCAAGAACTTGGTCCATGTATGTTGCATATTAGGTTATAATGTAGGTAAGTGTGTTTATGTAAAACTCTTATTGGGATACTTTACATAAATATTGTATATAGAACAGTCTTTATTCACATCCTAGGGAAGTACGTGTAAGAAAAAATTCAATAACTCACGTCTAATGTGTATGGAGATAAAGCAAACGGAAATAAGAAACAGGTGATTCGCGTGATGCCATCGACGAAGTTAAAGTTAGTTCCTGAGTTTTTGGAACGACTACCCAGAATTTAGTATTTTTTTTACCTCTTGCAGCAAAATGTGACAAATTCTCCGAAAGGTCATTCGTGCTTATGCCAAAATAACCTTAAACTGACCCGTCAGGATTTAACACTAGGTGAGGAATCTGAAATCAGACAAATTGGTAATGAAAACCAAAAAGATAATGAAACAAGCAGTTAACGGGCTTTTGAGTTATATTCTATGGCTGTTGCAATATTTTTGAACTGTAGTGGTGTATGATTCCGCACAGTCGGGAGATTCTATTTATAAACGATGCTGCTAGGAACTGACGAATCAAATTAATTCATGTTCTGCTACCAACCAATCAGAGACCAGAATTGATCCATAAAAATTAGATCTTTTCTGTAGCAACTTCGCATATGTTTTCTTCGTGTTAACACGGGAAGAACTTTTGTTATGTGGCTTAAAACTAAAGAACTGTCTACTGAGAACTAGCCACATCCAGGATTTGTGTAGAACAACTAACCAGTGTAAACTGTTCTGAAACTAAACATAGCGTACAACTCTAGAATGGCGTTTAGACTACTCGCTTATTTTATTACGTGTTGATTTGATGTCGAAATGATGCGTTTCTTCAGAAACACAACAGTGGCAAAAGGTGAATATCAATTTTCTATTCTACGAGGTGAATGTCACTTTGCGAATAAAAAGCACGTGCAGTCTGCGAAAAGGGCAAGAATAAATATATACTTTTGAAAGTAGAAGTTTAAACTCTTGTATCTTCTTAAAAATATTCTAACCGCAGGTTTGGTTTTATTATTCATGACAGAACAGTTGGCTTCGTAAAAATATCAGAACAGAAAAATTATTTCTATCGGATTTTAATTATTTTGAAATGTATTCTCAAGCGATACAGAAATCGTGATGATCTTTATTACAAATCTCCGTTATTTCTACTTTGGATAAGTTTTATATTTTCTGTAATGCTTAATTTGCAAATGAAAACTTCAAATAAGCATAATTTAGATAACACCTTTTAAAAGCTTCCACAACTATCCTCTACCAGTGACGTCAATATATTTGGGTGCACTGGTTGGAAATCATTAGCTTCTTGCATGGAGCATTAACATTAGAAAGAAAACCAAAGTGAAAAAAAAACAATAACAAAATAAACGAATGAAATCTTTGGAAGAAATTGGAAAATTTTGGTATGAATTATATTAAAGCAAGAATAACAAGATAATTTAATTTATTCTTATAATATAAAATTGGGTCTTAGATTATCGTAAACATCCGGAAAATTATCGTTTAGACAGATTTAAAATGGTATATTTGACTAACAGAGTAATATATGTTCGATAATCTGAAGGTGAATTAAGATAAATTTAAAAATAATCAAAAGCAAATGAATTCAAAATATTTTTTTTTACATGGGGGTCACCACTTATCAAGTCCCGAAGGCCACTCAGGGATAAGGGTTATTGCGTGTACAGTAATCAATGAGATAGTATTGTAGTAATCATTAGTATTGGGGGTTTTGATAGAGTGTCTTACTTAAGGGGGCGGTTTGTCAGGAGTTTGTTTATGTTGGACTTGAAGACGTCCAAGTTGTAGTCAGGTGGGAAACAGGCAAGCGGCAGAGAGTTCCACTGGCGTGCAGTTCTAAGAAAGAAGCTTTGCTCATGGAATATACGTTTGGATTTAGGCACAGATAAAGAGTGGAGAAAATTATTGGCAGTAGTTTCAGCCAGACGGGTGTTTCTCGTGAAAGATTGGCGAGGGGGGCGAGGGATTGGAGCTCAGACAAGCACCTGCCATGGAAATAGCGATAAAACAAAGACAGGCTTGCAACGTTTCTTCTGTGGGAGAGAGGTTGCAGGGAAGAGAAAAGGGGATCCCCCACTAAATCAAGAAGTCTATTTTGTACTCTTGGGAAACTATTAGATGAAATAACAATCAGAATTTCCTCTTTACATAAGCATGACATTGTAAATGTGTTATGCAATATTTTTGTTTGCTTTAAGGGTTTAATTGAGGAAATTGATTTAAATGAAGATTCTAATGGAGCCTAAAGCAAAAATCAAAATATATTTATAATAGAGATTTGGTATCTATCTGACTGAAATCGAAAAACTCTTTATAAACTATTATATGTAATGTGGGAAATGTATCTATATGTGTACTGTATGTGTGTAAACGGTCACATACACACATCCACAACGAACAATATACACACTAGACGATCACGCGTATTGACACGTATTGACATGTACATACACCCAACACACTAGAGACTATCACAGGTGTCTCCCGTGAACGGCTGTTACAGCCTTTCACAGGAGAAAGTTTCTTGGGTCGGCTTTTATAAGGCAGATCGACTAGGCCAGGAGGTCGCCAAACTACAACCTGCGTGGCTGAATCCGGCCCGCGACGTCAGTTCATTCGGTCCGCCGACGGTACTTGAATTTGCTTGCTAAAACGTATAGAACATCATTTTGTGATAACATTTCGATTTGAATATTATGTTCAGAATACTAGATTTTCATGCTTGCGGAGACCTCCTGATTGCTTTGTTCTTTAAATTTGACATGTCTTTTAAATGTTGTCCATTTTCATTTTCACATATTTGTGCTCTTTCCAAAATATTATTCCTGGCAGATTACAGAATTTCTGGATTGCGATTTTACTCCCTTGTTTTGTTCCGCGAGGTGGCAGATCTTGAAACGTCCAACCCATTGGAAAAATTGAAGGAAAACATCAGGAATAAAATAAGGGAATTAAACCGCAATCCAGAGATTCTGTAATCTGTCATAAATAATGTTTTGGAAAGAGCATAAATATGCGAAGTTGAAAATGGACAATATTTAAAATATATTATTTTTTTATAAATAAAGATTGTTTGAATTTTGAGTTTTGTTTTTTTAATTTTCCAATCCCTTAGTCAGATTTTTGGTAAGATTACAGAAATATATCTCGAAAAATAAAGAGTCTGTTTGAGTCCAAAACCTTTCAGTAACTTTTTGGACACCCTATTCTATCCTCCCCGGCATTACTCCCTAACGTTATTTTCATACAATCTTGTCACAGACACGTGTTGATATCTCGTTTTGCACAAGCTTACATGTGAACATGGGTCCTGGATATGACCTTAAACTATATCCAGTAGTGAGGTCCCAGCTTGTGGGCTTTGGGGAGTGTGGAGCCACCCTTTAATTACCATTGCTCCCAGGTCCACTCTGACCCGGAGTGGTAGTACCTGTTAGGGTCCCAACTATGGGTTGAATAGAAACCGACGTGAAAACAAAAAATATATTCTATTAAAAACATTTTTTCTTCAAAATCTTTGGATTCGGCATTAAATAACCCGAAAAGGGTTGATATGCCGTAAAACAAAAACAACCAACCAACATGTGAACATGATCACACACACACACACACACACACACACACACACACACACATGTTAATGTTCCAAGAGATCTGTCCAAAGTGCAAACGTTGCTCCATCTAACTACAGCCTTTTTTTTCTGATCAATGCAGCACGTTATGAGTGATGATCTTTCTTTGCCATTCTATGCAGTTGGAAAACACGTAAAAGACTTTTTTCGATTCATGGTGGAAGTATTACTATTTTAAGCAAATCCTAAAGTTGTGAACAATGATTAGTTTTATTTTGAAGAATAATTTTGCTTTCAATAAAAAAAAAATACAACTTTTACTCAACCTAACATAAATACATCTCTCTCCCTATATACAGGCTGCGTCACGGGAAACGGATGTTTTTAAGGAAAACATAATTCTGTGAATATTTCAACAAAAATTTTATAATGTAGATAAAAACATTTACTACCTATGGAATATTTACTATGGAATATTTAGAAGCGAAAAATTATGTCTGATAAATAATGGCCATTTTCACGAGCACAAATTTGAAGCCGCTTTCTAAAATTAGCCTCCACTTTCACTAAAGTTTCTTCGCTTAATTTTTTTTTATATATATATATTTTCACGTATTGCGGTCTTCAGTTCTCCAAGTGTGCGAGTTTTGCAACATAGACGCGTTATTTAAAAAAATCCGCACAGATAAAAATAGCGCATGGGAAGATCGGGTGAGCACGGAGGCCACGGGAGACCTCCAAAGCGTAAAATGATATGATTAGGGAATGCAGTTCGAACAGCAATCATGGACGCTCTTGCTCTATGAGCAGTAGCCCCATTTTGTTGAAACCATATTAATGTCCCATTGATTCCTCGTCTGCAAAGCTCAGGAAGGAAACTATTTTCAAACATTTGAATATACACCCGTTTCCCGTGACTCACCCTGTATATGCGTATATATATACTAGCATTTCAGCCCGACGTTGCCCGGGTGTTTGAAGGTGTGTGTTGAGCAAAAAAAAAACAAGTGGTTGTAGGAAGGCAGGCTCGAACCCGTACTGCGAAGGAGGAAGAGAACGTGAAAAAAACGTGACGTCTTTGCTGTTACGACCACTGCCAAACCGGAAGTGATGTATGTTTAAATTAAGGTTAGACAATCGAAAAGAGGGCATGACTTTCGAAAATATCGGCGGAAAAAGCAACCCTTCCCTGTAGAAAAGTTCCCAGTTGAGGGTGAAGAAATTAATGCTTTTAGCCAATTTTTCGGTATTTGTCGTCTGAAGAGTGGAGCTTCAAAACGATACTAATCTTGTGAAAATCCATCGCCTCTGTCTAAAGTTTTAGGCAGACATGCAAACATACGTACATACATACATTTATATATTAGTAGCTCAAATTTTCGACCCAAATCGATTAAAACGCTTGCCCTATCTCTGAATACGCTTTATGTAAAATTCCAAATGTTTAGACAAGAAAGTGCCTGAGTAATTTGGTAAAGACCGCAGAGGTAATTTTTTTAACTTAGACCCCTATTATGACCCCTTAACATTTATTGTTTTGGGCTCAAATCAAGTTATTATTTCTAAGGAACATATATCTAAAATTTCAAGTGTTTAAACAAAAAATTGGCGGAGGAGCTTGGTAGAGTTCATAAAGGTCAAATCGTTGAACTTTGACCCCTTAACAGCAAAATTTCTGGCCGAAAACGGATTACAAAGATTTTCCCAAATCTCAATACCCTGTATATCAAATTTCGGGACTGTAGACTGATAATATACAGAGTTATTGCATAAGGAAATGTACAGAGACAGACAGACATACAGACACACAGACACTTTCACTCTTAATTATATATATATATATATATATATATATATATATATATATATATATATATATATATATATATATAATGCTTTTATATGTCAATATATATGTATGCGATTTTCAAGTCAAACAAAATATTTTTGAGCCCTTCCTTGAATAAAATTCTGCCCATTCATAACTATTGTTACCAATTCTTAAGGTGTTCTCACAGTTCACATACAACTTATTAACCTTTATCGTTCAGCGGCATTGGACATTTATAAGCTGTAACTTGTTAGTGCAACTACAATATAACTGTGTATATATCTGTATATGTCTATAGATACGCGTGTGTATGGATAGCGTATCTATGCCAGTAGAATACATAAATCAAACTGTTTGGTTGTAAATAAAATAAGCAAAAGAAGAATGTTAATTTTTATTTAAATGTTCCAGTGGATAGTTCTACTTGTACAGTGAAATAATTTATCTTCCTCCCACAGCGGGATGATGTGACACAAGGGACTGTAAGTGGGATTTTAAAAGACAGCTCCTCAGACGAAGAGCATTCTAGCCTTTTAAAAGCCTGGGTAGCCCAGAGAGCATTTCGTGATATGGGCGCCTCGATCGATTAGCAAAATCTAACCCCTTTCTAAAGGAAGAAGGCAGAGCCTGGGAAGGTGGATCTTCTAGAACAATACAGGACCTATCAAAGGAAACATGAAATAAGGATCTCGACAATAAGCTAGACAGTTGGGGTTTTTCTACCGAAAGAAAATAACCCGACTCATCGCTATGGGAAACTGACGAACATCTAGCTATTTTGTTACCTGGGATTTATATATAATTAAACACCGTGAAAACTGGGTACCGGAAATTGATACTTAAGTGTATAGTATTTAAATGCAAGTGTATATATATATTTATTTTTGCACCAACCAAATATATATATATATATATATATATATATATATATATATATATATATTATACAGGGTGCCCCAATAAAATGTATACACTCTTTAAATTACCATAAAACCAACATTTATTATAAGAAAGAAAAGTTTCATACTCCAAAATACTGTGAACAAATATACAAACCAACTAATTATCGAAAGTGTTCAAATTGTTGGCCATTGTGGTCCATGAATAGCTAACAATGTTCACTGATTGAATCGAAAACGTTCCTAATCAGTCGAATTGGTATGTTGACACATCTTCTTTCAATGATTGCTTTCAACTCATTCATTTTAGCTCATTTTTTGGTGTTAACCCTGTGTTTAACAATTCCTAAACATCTGTTGGGAACGTGGTATAGCGCATTCATGTAGTAAGTCGAGATAATTTAAAGAGTGTATACATTTTATTGAGACACCCTATATATTAACCTAATATATTAAACGTTACTTGTATGTTGTTGTTTTTTTAAATCAGTCAAGAGACTGCAATCATAATCTTTAACTTCAATAAACAGATAAATGTTTCAATCGTTGTTATTTGTTGTATTATCAAGATATATAGTCTTAACTCTGATGTAAGGTTCAAACAAATAAGGCTATTTCGTCTTTGTTCTCTTTTCTTTCTCTGTCTCTCTCTTCCTCTCTCTCTCTCTCTCTCTCTTTCTCTCTCTCTCTCTCTCTCTCGCTCTGCCTTTCTGCCTCTCTTTGTCTTGCATTCTTTGGATACTTTACAGACACATGCAACAAAAATACTCCTGTTAAAAGATTGTACCAACACCAAAACATAATAAATAAAATATATGAGAACATTTATTTTCTTGTTTTAATTCATCAGTATTATAATTTTGAAACATTTTGGAACATTGAGCACGTTTTAATACGCGTTTTACATGTATATCAGGGTCACGTTACATGATACTTGTCCAACCCTGATTGTACTCATGCATGTGTATGTATCCGTATGTATGTACTTGCGTGTATATGTATACCTCAGTTTCTCCATGTCTCACCTTCTGAATCAAGTAATCCTAATTCATCCGAGCAAGAATCCGACACAATTATGTCGCCATCGTCTCCACTAAATGTCGGCGAAATGTTCCCAAGTATTGAGCATGCCGATGACATATCTGGGTATTCGCCTCCGTCACTCGCTCCGCCGCCACTGTCTGGCGTACCTTCCCCGCTATTTCTCAAGAGTTCCCGGAGGGCAGAAATATAATCCATTGCCTGTCGAAGAGTCATGATCTTTGTTTTCCTGCTTGAGGATGAAGTATCCTCCGAGGAAGATTGTCTCTGCGAAATAGATTCGTTAATCGTGGAAACCGTGTCCGACTCTGGGATCAGGCTGCGAAGGTTCTCAAAGGCCTCGTTTATTTCTTGCATCCGACTTCTTTCCCTGGCGTTTGCTGCTCGTCGACGGTACTTACTTAATGGTGGCGGTTTTGATTTAGGTTTTGGTTGTCTCGGAGCTTTCCGGCTGAGTTCCGATTTTATCCGATTCACAACTGAACTCTGGCGAAGGTTATACTCTGCTGTAATTCCAAAAAAGTTTGTTCTGTTTCTGATTTTGCGACCACGAGATGAGACCTTTGTGGAGGAGGCCTCCATTGGTAGATTGCCTAAACAACTTGTAATATTATCATTTGATTGACGCTTTTTAACTTGAGTATCCGTCATGCTATCAAAGCCGACGTTTAGATCAATATTGCCGACTTTCTTTCGATCTTCACATGAATTTATCTCATTGATTAAACTGCTTACAAGTTCGCAGTCGATATAGCCTTCACAACTCATCATTAAATAAATACCTGATGTACCTCAACAGTCTTCCTTATATGTGGCGTAATTTTTAACTCATATATTCACATAGTTCGTTTGAAAAGGGTTTGTAAGATCTAAGCTATTTAGCATATGTTCAAATCATATCCAATTAATTTACTGAGTTGGTTGTGTCATTAATTCTAATCAAATACTAAATAAATTGTTATTAGATCTATTTAAAAAGAACTTATTATTTTAAAACTAAAATTCAAATAAATACATTACTTAATTTTCTCAGATTTCTATTGACAATTATGTATTTATTTGCTAAAAATAAAGATATTCTACATTATTTTAAGTTTAAACGCCTAAAATAACGAGTCCTAAATATGCGTCTATTTTCACCGCTGGTAATGACAATAACTTCAAACTCAAAATAAAATGCTAACTATTCGTGGCGAGCAATATCATTAAACCAATTATAATTCAGTTAAAGATTAACATTTAAATACTGAATAAGCAACAATTGAAGGCCACTTTTCTTTCGCTGTTGTCAACATTTTTTTGCAAACTGATTCCATGGTGCTTGGTTTTTCCTCACTTTCGGTAACGTAGGTAAATTCCAGTTTCACCTGAAATATAATAATTAATAATTTAATGCATGAATTACTTAGATAATATATATATGTCTATCCATATAGCTATAAAAGTGAACGTGTCTGTGTGTCTGTGTATGTCTGTGTGTCTGTCTGTCTGTGTGTCTGTCTGTGTACATTTCCCAACGCAATAACTCTGTCAATTTTTAGTCTACAAACTCGAAATTTGATATACATGGTACTGAGATTTGGGAAAATCTTTGTGATCGGTTTTCGACCAGAAATTTGTCTGCTAAGGGGTCAAAATTAAACGATTTGATCTTTGAGAACTCTACCAAACTCCTCCGACAATTTTGGGTATAAACATTTGAAATTTTAGATATAGGTTCCTTGGACATGGATCTAACTTAATAACTTGATTTGAGCCCAAAACAATAAATGTTCAGGGGTAAAAAATGGGGTCAAAATTTAAAAAAATTTACCTCTGCGGTCTCTTCCAAATTAGACAATTTCTGGTCTAAATATTTGAAATTTTACATAAAGGTGATTCAGAGATAGGGCAAGCGTTTTCGTTGGTTTAGGTCGAAAACTTTTAGTTACCAATATATAAATGTATGTATGTATGTATGTTTGCATGTCTACCTAAAACTTTCGACAGAGGCGACGGACTTTACAAAGATCAGTATCGTTTAAAAGTTCGACCTTTCATACGACAAATATCGAAAAATTGGCTAAAAACATCTTCACCTTCAACTGGGCACTTTTCTAAAGGGGGCGGTCACTTTTTTTCGCCGATATTTTCTTAAGTTATCCTCTCCTTTAGATTGTCTAGCTTTAATTTTAAAAAATGTCGCTTCCGGTTTGGCGGTGGTCGTAACAGCATAGACGTCAGGTTTTTACCACGTTCTTTTCCTCCTTCGCGGTACGGGTTCGAGCCTGCCTTCCTACTACCACTTTTTTGTTGTTGTTGTTCAACAGACACAGCCAAACACCCGGGCAACGCCGAACTGAAATGCTAGTATATATATATATATATATATATATATATATATATAGAGAGAGAGAGAGAGAGAGACAGACAGACAGACAGACAGACAGACAGACAGACAGAGCGTATTTATAGAATACATATGAATACATAATAAATTAGATCTTATGAACCTACCATTATTTAAATACTGCAAGAACAAGCTCAAAGTTAAACCGAATATATTAAACAGTTTCATATAAAAAGTTGGTAGATCATTAATTGTATGAGATAATTCATTACATAATATAATACTTAATTTATCATGCTACACAGAGAGAACTATTTCACTTATGTTTCTAGGAAAATTCTACGTGGGATAAACCTAAATATTTATAGGTGCGCTATTTAGTCTGTCTTATTATATGCGAACGATTACTCACACACGCGCTCTTTTTTTATATCGAAGATATAGAATATATACGTATATCATGATGTAGAGATAATTATAAAAAAGATGTAGACGAAGGAAGGGCGGACCATTGGAAGGAGAGGTGTTGCATACTAATTATGTAAACATTGTTTGATTAAATGTTATATCTTTAAAAAAAGAAAAGACGATCTTTTTATTGCATACAATTTACAATATATTTCGGCGTGTAAGACAATTTTGGATTACTTAGGGGGACGGTTTATCAAGAATTTGTTTACGTTGGACTTGAAGACAATCAAATTGCAGTCAGCTTGGAAGCAGTAAAATGGAAGAGAGTTCCACAGGCGATTTGGGAAAATTTTTTAAATCGGTTTTCGGCCAGAAATTTGGCGGGCAATAAGTCAAAGTTCAACGATTTGACCTCTACTAAACTCCTCCGCCAATTTTTTGTCTAAACACTTGAAATTTTAGATTTGGGTTACTTGGACATGGATCAAACTTTTTAATTTGATTAGAGTCCAAAACAAAAAATGTTAAGGGGTCAAAATTAAGGTCAAAGTTTAACTAAAAAATTACTGAGTCAGTTTTTGGTCTAAACATTTGAAAGTTTACCTAAAGTGTAGTCAGACATAGGGCAAGCTTTTTAATCAGTTTTTGGCCGAAAATTTTGCTGCCAAAGAGTCAAAGTTCCAAAGATTTGACCTTTGCGGTCTCTAGCAAACAATTTAGCAAATTTGGGGTCTAAACATTTGAAATTTTACATAAAGGATGTTCAGAAATGCAGCAATCTTTCAAATTAGTTTCTGAGTGAATATTTGGCTGCCAAGAGGTCAAAGTTGAAAGACTTGACCTTTGCTGCCTCTGACAAACTCCTCGGCCAATTTTGCGTCTACATACTTGACATTTTAGATATAGGTTACCTGGACATGAGTCAAATTTCTAATATGTATATACATATGCACATAAAGTTATTAATAGTACATAGGGCCTGAGCAAAGCCGGACTGAACTGCTAGTAAATTAGAAAACTACGCTAAAAAGAAATCGGATTACTCTTTCTCTAAATGTTCACTAATACATTAGAACGATGAGTGGAATTAATATAGAAAGAGAGGATTGATTGCAATACATATATAGTTAAAAGACAGATTGAGGACATATTTAATTATAAATTACGACTGATTAAAACAATAAAACATATTCTTTCAAACATTACTTAATCCCAGAACTAAAATATATTCCTCTTGAATGTGGTGTTATAAAAAGATAAAGGAATGAATAATTTTAAGAGTTAGCGTTACCCAACTTACATTTAGTATGATAAAACTGGGCAACATTATTGTTTTACTTTTTGAAAGTTGTCTTGATTTCTACAACTCATTAAGTGTATTAGTTTTTGTATTATTTGGACTATTTTTCTCGTCTTGGTTTTTTTTTTTTGTTGTTGTTGTTGCTTTTTTTTTTTTTTTTTTTGTATTTTTTGTTTTTTGTTTTGTTTGCTTTCCCAACGAAGATAGCCGTTAGAAATTACAAAATGCAAATAGCGTCAAGTCTTTTTCTTTTTTTATATTATATTAATAACTCCAAGTTCATTCCGTTTTGTTGATCTGATCAATGTATATTTTTGAGATGAGGATTGATAATTATGTTTTATTATTATTTAGACTATTATTCTCATATTGGTTGGTTTTTCACAATGTTTCGGCCGATATAACCTCCAACCATCTTCAGGTGTATTCACACTGAATGTTATTGGTCAATAGTGATTTTTTTTCTTTGCTTTCCCAACGAACATAGCCGTTAGAAATTCAAAACGCTATGATTAAAATCAGGAAATGGCATCACTTTCTCTTTAGCAGGTCAGTTTTTGTGCTCCATTGATTTGTAAAAATCAGACCTTATGACAAAATCGATTATATTTTTGTGGTATTACCGGCTGATTTTTTGTCAACACATATCATCCTAAATATGTTTTTATGAGAAAAAAGTTTTGCTAACAACATATATTGATTACCAGTTAGAAACATCGATCACTGTAAAATGGGCATTGATAAAAATAAGTACACGTAAATTGCACGTTGTTTCACTATTATCCAAACTTCAAGGCTTGAAATTCCATTTCTTCGAACACCTGAAATGCTCAGCAGTAGGGGGGGGTCCTCTTTAGATTCTAACAGTAGTCAGCCACTATGACTGCATCTCAGCGACCCTAATACCTAGTCTCCATCACTTTCAGATCCTAGTGGAATCTTTCCCCTCCCCTGCTCGTCACTCATTGAAAGCAGGTTCTCAGGAAACCGGTCCATATGTGAAAATAGGTAGTACATCTTGAGGCTAATATTCCAGCCCAGGTTTTTGAAAGCAGTCAGGATGTTTTTGACAAGTTATACGTAGTTTCTAGCCGTATTGTTGCAAAGAAAGTTATTCACTACAAGAACAAATGCCTTCCACGCTTCCAGTTCTAGTTCGTTCATTGAGGTTTCGAACTCTGGATCTCTGATGAGCTGCCGGATCTAAGGACCGTCAAAGATGCCGGCTTTCAAATTCTTCATGGTCAGTCCTGAAAAAAACTGGCGCAAGTAAGTGAAGCAGTCACCATCCTTGTCCAGAGCCTTTGTGAACTGCTTGATTAAGCCGAGCTTGATGTTTAGCTGTAAGAATAGTATTCTGCCACTGTCAACTTGAGGGTCGTTAATGACGTTCCATTCTTTGCAAGGCACCGGGCCAGTCATTTTCAGTGCATACTGAGTATCAATTTTCGGAAGATTTCGAGGCTTTATGACTTCAAACTGATCTCTTTTTGAAATAATCACTCAAACTATCGGACCTGAATACTTCTCGTCATTAAAATAATAATTTCCAATCAAAGCATGGCATTTTAACCCCACTAACTTCTTCTAATATGGTCCACACATGCGTACATATGAGCAAAAAATATAAAAAAAACGATGTGTAGCTATAGCTCAAAAGCTTGATTTGATTGAGCAAAACAATGTGGGTTTTTTTTTAGTCAACGCATCAGGTTCGTCTTGAAATAGCTGAAAAACGCAAACAATAAATTTGATGTTGACCAGTGTAATATATTAGACTGAAAGAAGTTGAACACTTCGTGTTAATATTATGCGCGTTTAATAGCTCCAAAATGCCTGCTCCATTCGAAGCAAGTCTAATTAAGAAGTGGACACAATCGACTTTCAAAATAACTACTTTATTGAAATTTTAGATTGTCGTTTTCACTTATAAAACTGAATACCGGTGAAAGATGAAAATGTTCAGATGATGTAGATATAATTCTGATTGTAATTATGATAGTAGGTTTCATTTGGACGGGTGTTTCCTCGAAGAGAATAACTTATTCATTGTGTAGAAAATTGATAAGATCAGATTGAGCAAATATACATCCGGCAAATAGAAGCCCTCGGCGAAAAACAATATGTTTACTGGCGTATACAAAACACGAAAGTTTACCTATGCATGCATATATATATATATATATATATATATATATATATATATATATATATATATATATATATATATATATATATATATATATATATATATGCTCAGATTTTTGGGTAGAGCTCTCGTAAGCAAATCGCAACTTCCGCTAGATTTTAAAGCATTATACAGTAGGTAAAATAAATCCAGCTTTTCGGTAACTGACATTGTTTACATTGAGGTTTCGTTTCACCAGGTGTCGGATTTAAAGAGCCGACAGTCAGCTCAACAATTTAGTTCCATTTTCTTTTGAGGCATTTGCTTTTGTACTGGCACTTAAAAGACGTAACACTATAAAATTATCTGTACGTGCATATATATATATATATATATATATATATATATATATATATATATATATATATATATGTTACAATAGATAAATGCTAGCAATATAATAAATTTATAACTTAAAATATTGCAGCATTAAGAATTGATTATATAATGTTAAATTGAACTTTTTTTTCAATTCTTAATGCTGCAATATTTTAATTATAAATTTATTATATTTTTTACTAGAATATCTTGTCCTTTTCTGTTTCTTTGTTTAATTTCAGGCTTTATTTTTACTCGCATAAACATAATATACGCACATATATATATATATATATATATATATATATATATATATATATATATATGTACGGCACTCGTCTGCTTTCATTCTCTCTGTTTCACTTGTTACTTCTCTTTTTGCGAGAGCGGTGAATTAGTAGCAACACTAGTCGCTAAAGCGACCTGGTTGCTATGGAAACCAGTCATAAAAGCGTCACTCCCCTCCTTACGTTTTATATATGATTTTGAACACCAGAAAATTCATTATAACTTCTGTTTTACTGAACGAAAACTAAAATTCTTTCCACAATATAGCTGAGAAAATGATTATAAACTGTAATAATTGTTTGAAATTTGGTCGACAAATGAGTAAGCGGTGAAGCTTTAAAGCAGTCCTAAATGACTAAAACTGCCACTTAACCATATATTCGAACACTACTGTGCTAAAATTATATATATATATATATATATATATATATATATATATATATATATATATATATATATATATATATAAACTTATGAAGGAGAGTCTAATTCATACCTAGCTTTCTTTGATGTATTGGTAACGAAAACATCATCAAGTTACCTTACATCAATATACCGTAAACCCACGTCGATGAGACTGTATAGACGTTGAGATTCATTTTGCCCCCGAAAACGTAAGATAAATTTAATTTGGACCCTAACAGATCGCGCCCTTATGATCTGCTCCAAATCAAAATTGGATGAGCAATTAAAAATAATTACTGACATCCTCTCAAAAAATGGGTACCAGTTGGATGTGATTAGATCAGTTATACAGAGGAAAGTAGCACAGTCCTCTGTAACTAAAATTCAAACGGTCAATAAATACCCAGTATATCTGCGTTTACCTTGGTTGGGGGCAGTAAGTGAGAAATTTGCAAAGCAAATCAGTTCAACAGCGCAAAATTGTTATTTTGCTGCAAATGTACGTGTTGTGTTCTCTACGAGAACGTTAATACCATCCTCTCGAAAAGCTGTTCTACCCCCCCCCCATCATAATAATAATGTAATTTATAATTTTGAATGTAGTTGCAGTGCCTACTATGTGGGTCGAACAGCATTAAGATTGGATGGAAGAGTCCAACAACACGTACCTACCAAAATCAGAAATGGGACATATCAAACAACAGGCGTAATTGCCAATACATACGGGTCTTCAATTACTGACCATCTTATAAATACCCCGTTTTGTGCAGCGAACTTTAGCACGAATTCTTGTCCAATCTTGAGTCGTGCTCACTCATTTCAGTTAAAGATCTTGGAGACTGGTCCCGTTCAGTTGAGAAGGCCTTTCCTCTGCAAGCAGAAGGAATGCCTCTTAGGTTTGAGCGTGATTAGTCCCTAGAATTTTCGAGTAATATAACGTTATTGCGTTTTTTTGTTTGTTTTCCCCCATACATAACGCAACGTTATCTGTACATAATCTCAATTCCCATTCGTGTCTTTCCTCCTTTTTTTTCACTCAAATCCCTCGAGACAGCTTTGATAAAGTGAAGGTGAAATCCCCTATTTTCTTTTTCCCTTTTTTATTCTCTTCAACCGTTAATTTTATTTTAAACGTGGATTTTATTTTAACACTTTAATCATGAATTTTCGTCTTCTCTTCATGATTGCATTATATATATATATATATATATATATATATATATATATATAGAGAGAGAGAGAGAGAGAGAGAGAGAGGGTGAAAATAGAGAGAGAGAAGATAGAAAGAGAGAACGATGGAAAGAAAGAGAAGAAAGAGATTTTATTAATTGGATTATTCGGACTACTGTTCTCATCTTAAGCGTAACAGCGTTTCGGACGATGCTTCTTGGGAAACTTTTTGTTGAACTCGGAAATCTTCAGGGAATCTCGAACAAAATCCGTTATTTAATTTACGAGGGTAGCATGTCTTCGTTCCGTCAGCCATGATCGAGTAGAAACCTTAAGTAATTCTTAAAATCACTAGCACTAAGGATTGAACCTTCAGTGTCCAGAATAGTGCTACATAAAACTGAAACCTAATACGTTATCCCTTACGGAATTAATTAAGATGCGGCGTGAATAGTAAATCAAAAACTTAATATAAAAAAACGTTAAATAACAATCATTGAAATGAACAAATGTTCACCAAAAGAGATTGAAATCGATACGAAATTGCACTAGAAACCACAAATGGTCAAACCAAGTAGAACTAACCGCAAAACACCAAAATAACTAAAAAGGAAATAAACAAAATATATAGTTTGACAGAACATAAAACAAAGCATAGCATTATTATTTATATATGTACAACTTGCAGGTGGTGTAATTGATATCTGTCTGTACCGTGGGTTGACATATCATGTTTAACTCTCCTATGAAACATAGTAAGGCAACTACAATAAGAGAATGAAAATTCTGAATATATTTTCCAAACACACACACACACAAACACATCCACACACACATCCACACACAAACACACACACACACACACACACACACACACACATATATATATATATATATATATATATATATATATATATATATATATATATATATATATATATATACTAGCAGTTCTGCCCGGCTTTGCTCGGACCCTATGTACTGTTCATCATAACGTTACGTGCATATGTATATATTAAAAGGTATAAATATGTACGGTAATGCCTTTCTGTATAGTAGGCTTTTTTAATTGCAATAGAGAAGAGTTGGTAGAGACCGCAGAGGTCAATTTTTTTTAATTTGACCCCAATTTTTACTCCTTTACATTTATTGTTTTGGGCTCAAATTGAATTTAAATGTTTGACCCATGTCCAAGTAACCTACATCTAAAATTTCAAGTGTTTAAACCCAAAATTAGCGGAGGAGTTTTGTAGAATCTGCAAAGGTCAATTTTGTAAACTTTGACCTCTTAGAAGCCAAATTTTAGCCAAAAAACTGATTCAAAAGCTTGCTGGATGTCTGAATACCCTTTATGTAAAATTTCAAATGTTTAGACACAAAATTGGCTTTATAGTTTGCTAGAGACCGCAACGGTAAAATCTTTTGAATTTGACTCCTTGGAAGCTAAATTTTCAGCAAAAAAAAACGATTAAAAAGCCTGCCCTATGTCTGAATAGCCTTTATGTAAAATTTCAAATGTTTTGACCAAAAATTGGCTGAGTAATTTTGTAGAGACCGCACATGTTAATTTTTTAACTTTGCCCCCAATTTTTACCCCGTAACATTTATTGTTTTGGACTCAAATCAAATTATTAAGTTTGACCCATGTCCAAAGAACCTATACCTAAAATTTCAAGATTTTAGACCCACAATTGTCGGGTGTGTTTGGTAGAGTTCTTAAAGGTCAAAGCGTTGAACTTTGACCCCTTAACAGCCAAATTTCTGGCCGAAAACCAATCAAAAAGATTTTCTCAAATCTCAATACCCCTTATGTCAAATCTCGAGTCTTTCAAAGTGGTGGGTTGTACAGCAAGATATTTTTCCACATTAAATTGAAATTTCTGCATTTTCTTAGAGTCGGGGGATACTGATCAGGGCGGGAATTCCAGCGGCAATCAATCCAAGGAAAGAATAGAAGTTTTTCGGCAATAGGGAACTACAGTTGATGGAAGAGGGTGTTGCTGCTAGTCGGTTTGTTGGGGAGTAATTGCGGTTAGGAAAGGGGAGATATAAGTATGGTATTTTCGTCGAAAAACACCGTGAAGTAAATAAAGGATTCTGTTGGGAATCTCGTTTAAATTCCCGAGTTCGACAAGATACATCGACTAAAACGTTATAAAAATTACACTCAAGGTGAGAACCGTAGTCCGAAAAATACTAATAATACAAATAACCAATCCTCATCTAAAAAAATTTCATAAACGTACTGACAGTCTTGACAACATTATTGAAGAAACGGTAAAGCATCAACTTTTTTTTCTCGGTTTCAGTATTTTTAATTTTATTCGTTAACTATTTCCTGTGTCTTCTTATTTAAAATTGCTTTACGTCATACAATATAATGTACTATTACAATACTCATCTCAAAATGGGCATAACAATAAATATTTAAAGTTTAATTTTTTTTTTTTTTTCGAGAATAATGCTAGAGTTTAGTTGGTTACCTCAAAATTGTATAATTTTACAAATAAAATATCCCTACGTTACTCACCTTACGGTCTACAATATATATTTCCTGAATCATAATGATAATTGTAATGGTTTTAGATTTTACCAAATGTATACTTATTATCCACGCTCATACGCACATAAAAATGTTTTTTTTTTCAAAATGTGAAATTTAATTTAACTGAAAATTATATGACGAGTAATTCTTTTCTTTTTTTAATTTTTTGGTTTTTACCTTATATTAGGAGTTTTTAGGGGAAAAGACCTAGTGTAAGTGGGCACAGGCGCTAAATATAAAAAATAAAGCTTAAAAATAATGTGCCCGAGTTACTTGACGTGTTTCTGGACGGATATATTCTAAAATTCATAATGATTGATACCATTATTTTAGAAGTTATTGAGCACAGCAACATGTATATATATTGATATATACACGCACACACACACACATACACGCATATATATATGTATGTATATATATAAATATATATATATGGATGTATATATATATAAATATATATATAAATATATATTTAGTATATTTAGGTAGCATATTCTCCTTTAAGCATATATTGTTAAACAACACAGCATTTTCTTGTTTGACAATTTTCCGTTTTATTTTTTCCAGTTTTCTTCTTGTGTTATATGTAAAATGGTGTAAAAGTGTTCCGTAGTCTGCGAGCGCTTTTGGCGTTTCCGCCATCTTCAGGCTGGTTACCTTATCATTCGACGTGACCTTATCATTCGACGTAATTTTAAAACGACTTTTTATATAACCAGCCTGAAGATGGCGGAAACGCCGAAAGCGCTCGCAGACTACGGAACACTTTTACACCATTTTACATATAACACAAGAAGGATTATTCGAAAACTGGAAAAAATAAAACGGAAAATTGTCAAACAAGAAAATGCTGTGCTGTTTAACAATATATATATATATATATATATATATATATATATATATATATATATATATATATATATATATATATATATATGATGATGAATGGCACTTCTTGACACAAGCTTGCCATTTATTCTGGTTGATGTCGGACGGCCATGTGGATGCAGATAACTCTTTAGCCCAGCTTCGCTCTTGCATAATCGTTCACAGGTGTGACAAGGGAGCACGCCAGTATATGATGGTGCTTGTATAGGAACTATATTATGCATCGTTGAGTGTCTTGTCGTACCGCCTCACATATTGTTTAGAATAAATATTCTAAAATTCAAAATGATCAGTTAATTAGGTTCGAAGATTATCCTGTATATATATATGTATATATATGTGTGTGTGTATATATATATATATATATATATATATATATATATATATATATATATATATATATATATATATATATATATATATATACCGAGAGAGAATGGGAAAGCGATTAATATAATGTAAACATTTTGTTTTAGTTAAGGTTTTATTATTCCCTTTAAACCGAACCTAATCAGCAGGAAAGGTTGAAAGTACCAACTGTTTCTGATCAGAAAACATAATAATCCTTTGATGGAAATATTTAGTTTGGTAAACTTACCATTAATTTATGCATATCTGTAGTTTCATCCAGCAAAATAAGGAAATGATTCACAAGAAATCCCGCATTTCATCGTTTACAATGACTCATTCTTTTTTTTTATAATGATTTTTTTCTTTTTCTTTGTTTTTTAGTTTGTACGTTGAGAATCATTCATCTATTCTGACAGATTTGTTGCGTCTTTTATTATGCGAAGTAAAGTAACGGACAACTTCATTCAGTTTTTTTTTTTCGGTTTGTCGTTGTTGTTTTTACTTTAAATGTTTTGTTTCTTTTCAGTTTCTTCTTCGTCTAAGTCCGTTTTTTTTCCTTTTGAAATATGTAAATTTCGCTTCGTTTTTTATCTTACACTGAAGAATCGGTGTTTATTGTAGCATTCACATGTGTATATATACATATATGCAAACTTTGTAGTGTTGTTGTTGTTGTTGTTGTTGTTGTTGTTGTTGTTGTTGTTTTTCGTTTCATTTTCTTTTCTTTCTTCCAACTTTGTTTTCTACCTCTCGTTACTCGCGCCGTTACTTATGCCAACTGTGGCCGGTGTTTGTCCAACTTGTATGAAAGACAAATTGGGAGATAGTACAGAGATAAATAGAAAAATACGTATTCATGGTCGGCATAAGCTGACAAGAGATAACGACAACTAAGAGAACGAAGAAAAAACGTATTCAAGAAAAATTAGATACAGCAGTCATCTCGCCAGGTAGATAGGTAGGTAAGTAGGTGAACTGGTAGGGAATGGGAGAGGTGGTCACGGCGAGACATGGCTTACGTTTCTCATAATATATGAATGGACCCATTTTCGTAGCATTGCCGCTTTAATAAAGCACATGGCCGGGTTCGTAAAGTTATAAAATATACGCTGGAAAAGAAAGACGCACATAATATTATCCAGATAAAATTATGCACATAAAATTATATCATAATGGCATAGAGGTGCTTTTCAAGCATTATTAATAAAACTTTGTACGCCTGTGTTTATAAATGAAGAGTTTGATGCAGAACGCAATAAACGCAATTTTTACATTTGTTTAATCAACACTAGTGTTGCTAACATATCAACACTACCATACGTCAGATTTTTATAGATTTTGATAATTTTCAACATTTATTTAGCTTGCGAGTATCGGTTGCATTGAAAAAGGCAATAAGCGCCATACTATTTTTTGGGGCAGTACCCGATAAATCTATGAAGTTGTAACGTAATCATAATAACAGGTTTCAAGCTTCTTTATTATATAAAAAAAATAAACCTTTAAAACTTTTCAATAAGCGACCATTTTTTTTTTTTTACAATAAAACATATAAAATTCTCGGTGAAATACGAATTTTATTGATTAAATTCGATTAAAGAAGAATTAGTTGAAGTTGATTTATAATATTGTATTGGAATTTTGAAAAAAATATATGCGATAAATAAATAAATAGTGATGATGATGATGATGATGATGATGATGATGATGATGATGACGACGATGATGACAAGTACTGCACGTATGTTTAGAAATAATTACACGTTTGCTAAGAAAAATTCAAACATGCACTAATTTTAGCAGTTGAAAATCGATTTGCTAATTGAAATATTTTTACTTACTTCTTTTCATTTGTGAATCAAAAGTTGAATTTTTATTGAACAAGAATATGAAAATATTGAAATGTACATTTAAATATTGTGTTAGTGTTAGCTGTTTAAAAATGATCGCTAATGTTAAAATAATAACGGTACAAAATTGTCAGTTATCATAACTGGCACTATATTTTAAAATGCAAAATTTACATTGTGCTTACAATTTATGTTTACAAAAAGAACATCTTAACTGTAACTTGTTAGGTTAAAAAGAATTCATATAAGAAAGAAAGATATTATCAAAGTAAAATGCAGTCTTACTTTTTTACTGCTGAATTCAGTGTAAACACACTTATGATTAAAATTATTTACTCACAAGCCATCATCAACGATTTCTCTTTGAGACCAATTTGTGGTGTTATCTGGAGTCTCTTCAGATTTCCAGTGCTCTCCACCACTTTCGATAACCTTTGAAGATGAATTTGCGTTATCGTAACATTCTCTTACCATTGATTTCTCGTTGGCAACGACCATTGGTCCTCACTGGAATTTGGATGGCAATATTCCTCCCCAAGGTTCCAGTGCTCTTTGCACTCATCCAGCGATAGTCTGGCTAGTGCTTTCTCTCTGTTCGGTCTCTCCATCCTCTTTGATCCTCCTCGCATATTTTGTGTGGTGCCAATTTATAGTTACATACACACACAAACATACACAAACACACACAAAAAGGGGGCGGAAGGCAGGGCATAAAGAGGGGGGAGTAACTTGCAATTATACTGTTTCCTTGTGATGTTCCTTTGTGTTTACATCTGTAGCAGTTTCTGTATATCCAGTTTGTGTCTGTAGCTCATGTGTTAGTCACCGCATTCAAGAGTTTTCCTTGATATTTCTGCAGTTTTCCTTATTGTTATGCGTTGTATCTTTTGAGCCATCTCTCTGATTACCAGGGTGGATTTATCCGTTTGTATATTCATGTTCCATAGGATCTTGTCACTTTCATTTTCAAGTCTTGTTGCTGGTTTGTGCTTGTGCCATTTGTCTTGGTGTTCACGATGCAGTTGTCTGCATAATAACCAGTGTACTACCTTCTCCACTTGATCGTGTCTATTTTTATATTCTTTTTGGGCTAGTTTGCTGCATTCACAATATGTGGTTTATTGCTTCGTCTCTTTGTCCATGGAGTCTGCATTTGTTGTTTTCTCATATCTTGTCGATCCTTGTTTTGACGTGGTTGGTTCTAATCGCGTTATCTTGTAGCCGTTTTCAGATGTTTTTGTTAGTTGCGGCTTTTGTAATCCTCATGAATCGTTTCTCTACCCATTTTTCTTTCCTCGTCTCATTCCACGTCTTTTTTTATCTGTTTTTTTTTTCAGTGTCTCTTTCTGTGGTGATTATTATTTCGATATTCTGCATTATGTATTTTTCTCATTCTTTTTTGTGTTATTTATACAGTCTTCTATACAAACCAGCCCTCTTTCTCCGTTTTTCCTTTTCACATACAATTAGTCACTATCATCCTTTAAGTGTAGAGCATCATCCATTGTAATGTTTTTACTGTGTTTTTTTTGGGGGGGGGTCGAGATGTCTCAGTTCTTCTTTGGTTCAACCTATAAACGGTCCAGAGTACTTACTAGTGACACTACCCATGTGTTTATACCTTGAATTAATTTTCTACTACATAGTTTTGTTTATAGGAGTTTTCTTGTTCTTCTGAGATATTATTTTCCAATTTGTTGTTTCATTTCTGTTGCTTCGATGGTGTCCGATTTCAGAACTCCTAAGTATTTGTAGCTATCATGTTCCCCTAGTGCCTTCATCTCATTTGGATTGGGTAGTATCACACGTTCTGTTTCTCCTAGTTTTCCCTTTCTCGTGATCAGCAGTTCACACTTTTCCATACAAGATTAAATTAGGATATCCTGGCTTAATATGCTGGTTGTGCTTATTGGCATCTCTAGTTCTGTCTTTGTTTTGTAAACAGTTTCGAGTCATCCATATACATTCATCTCTATTAGTGAACTGGTATCCGGCTTGGCATTTCCTTAGTATATTGTTAAAGGGCATCATGGCTATGATGAACAGTAATGGTGATAAGGAATCACCTTGAAAAATACCTCTATGTATTTTACTCTAAGTTGTGTATTGTCTAGTTAAAGTCCCCATGTTCTCATTGCAGTTTCTATCAAATTGATAATCTTGCCTAATATTTTATATATTCTTAGGTACTCTATTATTCATACTTGCGGGATCATGTTATGCGCTTTCTTGTAGTCGATTCCTGCCATGGCTAAGTTCTTTTTCTACTTTTTACCTCCTCCAAGATACTTTGGTCTGTGTATAATAGGTTATAATGTTCCTATTTTTCCTTTTTGCACCTTTTCGTTTCTTCGCAAAGTCGTCCGCGATTATGAAGGGAATGATAAATTTGTTCCCTCAGTTGTGCTGTTAATATTTTCCACATTCTAGCTAAACATGCCATAGGTATGTAATTACTGGAGAAAGTTGTTTTTTTCTGAGTCTTTATTATTATTATTATTATTATTATTATTATTATTATTGGCTCACAAGGAGTTTTCACACAGGTCATAAAGGATTTCTCCTTGTGAACAACCTGTCGTGTTCCCTGGAAGCTGAGTTACAACAAGTCTCTCCAGATTTCCAGTACTCTCCACCTCTTTCGATACCATTTGCAAAATGAATTTGCATTTGCATTTATTTCTCGAACAACTTGATCTCCATTGGAGTTTGAGTGGCAACAAGTCTCCCCAATGTATCAGTTCTCTTGACATTTGTCCAGTGAAGATCTGGTCAGCGCTCTCTCCTCGGTCTTTCCATCCTCCTTGAGACTTCTCAGCTATTTGGTATCATTCTTTTGAGGGGCGGTGATTAGGTAATGGGAATGTGGATAGAGAACTTACAGATATGCAGCTTCAATGTTCTTGGTTCCATGTTTCGTGTTTTGTCTCTGTAGCAGCTCGTCTGGCCCGCGCACGTGGTTTATGTATTAGTCTCCGCATTCAAGGGTTCTCCTTAATATTTCATCTGTTTTCATTATTGTTATTCGTTGTATCTTTCCAGCTATTCCTCTCATTCCAATTTCTCCCATTCCTTTCTCAAAGTTTTTTCGGAATTGTTCCTAGTGGTCCTACTATTATAGGTACTATCTTGGTGTTTATATCATCCATATTTCAGCTCTCTGACTAGCTCTATGTATTTGCTCCGTTTCTCCTTTTCTTTGCTATTTATTGTGTAGTCGGCTGGAACAGTAAAATCTACAATTTGGCAGGACTTTTCTTTCTTGTTAATTATTACGACATCCGGTCTTCTTGCTTGTCCATGTCCCATAGGATTTTGTGTTTCCCTTTTTCAATTACTGTTGATAGCTTGTGCTTGTATCATTTTTCTGTGCGTTCGAGATGTAGTTGTTTCCACAATCCTCAGTGTACTGTTCTTCCCACTTGGCCGTTGCACGTTCTTGTATTCCTTTTGGGCTAGTTTGCTGCATTCACTTAACATATGGTTTATCGTTTCGTCCTTTGTCCACAGAGTCTTCATTTGCTGTTTTTCTTGCGTTTTGTCGATTTTTTATTTGATATGGTTGGTTCTTATTGAGTTATCTTGTGTTGCAGTTATTAGGGATTCAGTTTCTTGGTTTATGTGTCCTATTCGCATACATGTTCAAGTGCTTTCGTTAATCTCATCTTTTGTCATCCTTATGAATTTTCCGTGTAGTTGTTTCTCTTCTCATTTTTCTTTGCTTGTCTTATCCTTTGGATCTCTTCTCTCTGTTTTTTCTCTCGCTGCCAGGATTATTCTTTCAGTGTTTTGCATTATGTATTTTTCTTGTTCTTTTTGGTGTCATTCACACAGCCTTCTGTACAAACCAGTTCCTTTCCGCCATCTTTTCTTTTCATATAGAGTCAGTCAACGTCGTCCTTCGGGTGTGCTGTGCTGTGCCTGGCCATGAGTTCTTTTTTAGTCTACCCTATGACAGTCCAGAGTATCTTACTAGTGATACTGCCCATGTATGTATGCCTTTTATTAGGTTTCTGCTATATAATTTAGTTTCCAGAAGTTTTCTTGTTCTCCTGAGGTATTCCTTTCGAATACATTTCATTTCTGTTGTTTGATGCCATCTGCTTCCAGAACTCGCAGGTATGTATAGGTGTCTTGTTCCATGCCTTCTGTCGTCTCCAGTTTTCCCTTTCTTATACCAAGTAGTGCACACTTTTCCATACCAAATTCCATTTGGATAATCTGGCTGAAGATCCTGGCAGTTTTATTAGTTTCTCTAGTTCATTTTTGGTCCTAGTGAAAAGTTCTAGATCGTCAATCCTTTTTCCCACCGTGTTAGAGAATTTGTATCAGACTTGGCGCTTTCTCAATATGTTGTTCAGAGGCATCATGGCTATGTTGAACAGTAATGGCTATAGTGAATCTCCTTGGAAGATGCCTCTTTGTATGTTAATTTTTGTTATGTGTTGTCCATCAGCTGTCAGTTCCAGTCTCCATCTTCTCATTGCATTTTCAATCACGTTGATGATCCTACTTGGTATTTTATACATTGTAAGCATTCTATAATCCATGCTGTGGGGATCCTGTCGTACGCCTTTTTGTAGTCGATCCATGCCATGGGTAAATTCTTTCTCCTTTTTACCTCCTTTGGGATCTTTTGATCTATATAAAGCAGATCTTTTTTCCTTTCTGGCATCCTTTCTGTTCATCGGGGAAAAGTCCACGATTATTCAGGGAGTATTAGATTTGTTCCCTCTGTTGTGCTGTTAGTATTTATTTCATAGTGTGTAAGCACGTAATAGGCCTATACTTGCTGGGGGCGGTTCCTTTCTCTGTGTCCTTCGGTATCAGTGTGGTCCTGCTCATTGTCAACCAAGCTGTATGTTTGTTTCCTGTATATATCTTCTGATGTTTTGGGATAGTCTTTCATGTAGTGTTGTGATTATTATTATTATTATTATTATTATTATTATTATTATTATTATTATTATTATTATGATCATCATCATCATCATCATTATTATTATTATGCTGCATAATAATAATAATAATAATAATAATAATAATAATAATAATAATAATATTATAATAATAATAATAATAATAATAATAATAATAATAATAATAATAATAATAATATCCAGGATATTAGATGCAAGTAGTACTCAATTATTGTTCACTGGCATGGTGTTCCCTGTACTCTACGTGACAATAAGTCTCGCGAGATGTTCAGCACTGTCTGCCTCATTCGATAATCCTTGGAAGTTATTTTATGTTATTATAATGACCGCTTTTCATTTTCGTGCCAACTATTAGTCTTCTTTCCAACGTGAAAGACAAGAATCATTCCTTAGACAGATAGTGATTTTCTTTGTGTTCCAGATTCTTTTAGTTCTCTGGCGAGTTCTCTATATTTCCTTAATTTTTCTGCTTCCGAGATCATCACATGGAAAAGCGAAATATTTTGATTTTATTTACATTGACTATTATAACATCCTGCTGTGTTGCTTGAATGAGTTTGTTTTTGCATCAAGAAAATTTTGTGTGTGTTTTTTTAGTTTGGCCTTCATTCTTGTATCCATACAATATTTCTGCATGTACAAAGTGCAGATGTATGTATAGTTTTCAGTATACACCATTTTCCATATAATCTTATCTGCTTTTGTATATTTTTTGTGGATGACTGCAAAAAGAACTCGGACCTGATGAAGGCTTATTGCCATCCAAATTCCAGTCAAGACCAATGATCGCTGCTAACGAAAAATCAATTGTAATAAGACAAATTCATCTGTAAATGTTATCGTAAGAGGCAGAGATTACTGGAAATCTGGAAAGACTTGTCACTTAGACTCCAGATAAAACCACAAGATTTTCTCAAAGAGAAATCTTTGATGATGGCCTGTGTGACTACTCCTAGTGAGTAAATAATAATAGGAAGGAAAAGTCATGCCATACCGTAGATTTCACCATTCCAACAACCATAGAGTGAATATCAAGGAGATAACGAAGAGGAGAAAATATACGGAATTGACTAGTGAGATCAAAGGGGATATTGAAGATGAAGAAAGTCAAGATAATACCAATAATAATAGAAGGACTAGAAACAATCACGAAAAACTGTGAGAGGAGAATGAGAAAGATTGGAATCAAAGGGATGGCTGAGAAAATACAACGGATAAGAATAATGAAAACGACTGAAATATTAAGGAAAATCATGGAATGTGGAGACTAATGTATATGAGCAAGCCGGACATACGGATGTAAAACACAAAGAAATGCAACATGGCATCATGAAAACTGTAACTGTATAATTATGAAATAATTCATGCGCCCCCTCTGTGCCCCCCCAATTGTAGAGTTGACTTACCACACCAAATAATTAAAAAGAATCAAGGTGGATGAAAGGATTTTGATTTTGATACAAAAAAGTTATATGGAAAATCGAAAAATTACAAAAAAAAGAATCATAAAGCACTAACCAGACTTCCACTGGATGAATGCAAAATGGACTAGAACCTTAGAGAGGCTCATTGCAACCAAAATTCTTATGAAGACCAATGGGAAATCGATGGTAAACGGTTATTGCGATAGCGCAAACTAATTCGCAAAAATTATGAAAATGACTACTAGAAATCTTGAGAGACTTGTTGTTACTTCGAATCCAGGGAACACCTTATGCTGTTCACGAAGAGAAATTTTTTATGATAGCCTGTGTGACTACTCTTCGTGAGTAGTTATTTACTGCAGCGTTCTTTTTTATATTGTTAAAGGGTTTTTTATGTTTTATTTCAAAACTCATTATTCGAAAATTGTCTTGCGTGTAAGTTGGGTAGACGTCATTAGATAATGTTAAGTTCGTCTGGATGAATTACACCATTTTATAACCAGTTTATAGAGGTCATCGGCATGTACTGTGCTTTACACGAGTAGTAATTTCAGATTTGACAGCATGTGACATTTTTAATAGGTTTCTTGCTTTTATGCAGCTATTTCAAAAAGAAAACAATGTTAAGCTTTTCCTGTTTCTGGAATGAATACCTGACATACTTATATATGCCATAATAATATGATTGGTGTGTCATATATATATATATATATATATATATATATATATATATGTGTGTGTGTGTGTGTGTGTGTGTGTGTGTATATATATGACACACACACACACACACACACATATATATATATATATATATATATATATGACACACACTTGAATTTTAATCGACTTTTCATCGACTTTATATATTTTAACTTATCGCCGTTTACTATATATTTTTGTTTTCACTTTTAATTCCCATTTTTGCTCCTTCGGACTTTTTACTTCAACACCTGATAATGATTCGTGGACGAATCGAAAGCAACAACTATGGAACTTTTATTAATATTTTTTATTTTGATACAAAAAGTTAGACGGAAAATCGAAAAATAAAAAAAAGAATCATAAAGCAAAATGTTTCCGTTGCATTTAATAATATTTGCTTGAAAAAAATATATATATGCATATATATATATATATATATATATATATATATATATATATATATATATATATATATATATATATATACATAGTAAGAGAGGATGGATGAAGATATATTTATATTTATGGATAAATAGATATGTAGTTTTATATTTTGCTGGATATCTCCGCAAATGTTATTCTGAAGATAAAATCGTATGCTTCATTATAAAACAAAAGGTTAACAATGTTTTTATCAATATATACATACCAGAAGGCTGATCATAAAATACGCTTAAATATGTGATTACAATTTATGAAGATTTCGTATTTATGATTATTATAGAGCCAATACTCTATTTACGCATGTGCAAAAACAAAACCTTTAGTCGACTTACGCTTGCCAAGTTCTAAATTGTTCAGTTTTAAACCCTTAGCAAATAGTTTTACAGCCTTAAAACCAAATCAAATGTGTTTCACGGGTTCAAATCACGTATATATCAAGTTTTACGTCTGTAGACCAATAATTAAGGGAGGAGTTTGTTAGAGACCGTTCATAACACAGATAGAAAAGGTTACTTATGTATATATATATGTGTGTGTGTGTGTGTGTGTGTGTGTGTGTGTGTGTGTGTGTGTGTGTGTGTGTGTGTGTGTGTGTGTGTGGAGATGGATGGATAGATTACTATATGTATATATATATATACTTGTTTATTGTTATATAAACATGCTCACATCCCGCTGCTACAAATAGCCACTTGTTTCAATCAAACAACAGATATCATCAGGCAGCGACTTGACTATTCAAAAGTTCAATGAATAATCTTTATTAATCTTAATTATTCATTGAACTTTTGAATAGTCAAGTCGCTGCCTGATGATATCTGTTGTTTGATTGAAACAAGTGGCTATTTGTAGCAGCGGGATGTGAGCATGTTTATATAACAATAAACAAGTATTATCAGCTCTTTTTATTAAGCACTATCTAACAACCTCGTTACTTTTGAATATAAAAAACCCGAGTATATATATATATATATATATATATATATATATATATATATATATATATATATATATATATATATATAACTCTAATTCCTGGTTCGTTAGTTATCAATAAAACGATATTTCTACATTACCAATTTAATTGAAATTTTCAGACAGTCAATCCTTAGAGTCGATGAATGTTTTATGTTATTAATGTAAATTAAAATTGCAAATTATAAAAATATTAAATAAAATAAAAATATTTTTCGTAAGTCTATTCTGCGAGACTGTTCTTGATTTTATTTCCGGTAGAACTGAAATACGTTTCAATTCATGCACCACGATTTGACGACTTTCGAAGTACAAAATTTCATTGTCTGTTTAAGCGATAAGTAAAAAAAAACATCCCTTATTTTTTAAATTTAAATTCATTTGTTGATCTTCCCAATTTTTTAATTTAAAAAAAATGCTCGCCAGAAGGTGCGTTTTGAGTTGAAACATAAAAGTCGAAGAACATTAACAAAACCATCTTCGTTGTAAAAATCATTTTTAACAAAATTGGCAGTAGACGTTTTTTTTGGGGGGGTAACAGTTGTTCCTATATAAGAAAATATGAACTTTTTATTATTAAAGCTATAAATTGTTAGGTGAAAGTACAGTTTTCTTAGAAGAAAATTCATGGTACATATGTATTTTTGTAACGCGCTGAAATAATACCTTTTTTATTTTATTTTCAGCCATTCTTACCATGGAGAGCGGAGAGTGTTTTGTAACTATTCTGTCCTTTCAACTAACAATTTATTATTTAAAAAAAGATATCGTGAAATTATTTTTAAAAAAAACAGATATTGTGAAAGTTGAATTTCACTTGAAAAAAAAACGTGGAGACGGCGTGTTCAACATTGTAGCCGGTACCTTTTTGACAATAAGGTCCAATTAAGATTCGATTGTTTTTTTTTTGTTGTTTTTTTTACAGTAAATTTTTAGGTTAATGTTTTTTTTTGTTTGTTTTTTTCCAAGAAAACTTTTTTTAACAAAATTGAAAGTATTGTTTGTTTTTTGTTTTGTTTTGTTTTTTTACAGAAGTTGTTTTTATATAAGAAAATATGAATGCTTTTTCTTTATTAAAGAAACTGTTAGATGAAATACAGAAAAGTTTCTACCAACAAAACTGTTATTTTTCCAGCCATTCTTACCATGGGGAGGGGATGGTTTTTTGTAACTATTCTGTGCTTTACACTAACAATTTATTTAAAAAAAAAAAAAAAGGTAAATTTTCACATTAGGACAACCTCCACAATTTTTAACATGTGTAGGTTGGGGGTGTTTATTCAGAAAGCCGTTCTTAACATGTGGAGAATGGTGGTATTTATTTACATTAAGCCACACACAAATATATGTATGATCATACTCTCTATATCATAACAGTAGAAACTTATAAATATATTGCCGCATATTACCTTCAGTTTTACAACCTTGCATAACCCTCTCCTCCCCCAAATTAATCAAAATTACCCACTCCAGAGAAAACAGACACCCAACAAACCGTTCAAATAAATTACCACAAAGCAACAATACACCCCCTACTTAACCATAATACATACACCCCTTAATCTCAATACTATGTTAAAGACCATATATATTCTTATATATCATACTATATATAATAAGCTTCTCCTTATTTATTTAGAATTCAATAAAGCTTCCTTCAACATTCTATAACTCCTCTTAATTTTTTCATCCCTAATGAACCTTACGCTAGACGCCGCATCTCCCCCATGCTACCTAGCACCTTCTCTACTCTTCTGATGAGAAGCATTAGGCTTCAAAATGCCCTAGCATAAAGAGTCCCTTCTATCCCCCAAATTTTGCCTGTATTCCAATAATTACTGTTGAGCTTGGCATTATCCGGATAAGTCTCCTTTTGTTGAATTGATCTCCCTCTTTTCCTTTTACATTAAGATATATATATATATATATATATATATATATATATATATATATATATATAGGCAGCAATTTTCTTATGGCATATTCTATTAAATTTTGTCTATTAATTCTATTTTTGATCCTTCCCCACTTTCGAATAACAGTTTTCGCTTCTGGCGAGAATTTTCTGATGTAATCACGATATTTATGATAAGTCTGAGTACTTTTCAATTCTTCAGGATTCATCGTTAGGGATAAATTCATATAACTGCTTTAAACAATTTATAAAGTTTTTTTCTCTTCATTGGTTAATTATCTTTTTTCTATTGGTTAAAATTGGTTAATTATTTATCCTTTTTTCTATTGGTTAAAATTAATAACAATAGAGAAAAGGATAACTAATAAATCAATGAAAAGAAAAAAGGAAAAATATTATAAATTGTTCAAAATTAGTTAGATTAATTTATCACTAACGATAAATCCTGAAGGATTGATTGGATGATGAATATGGTGATTACATCAGTCAGTTCCCGCCAGAAGTGAAGACTGTTATTCGGCAATTGGAAAATATCGAAAATAGAATTAATAGACCATAAACGTCTGTTTTATTTAATAATAATATATATATATGTACATATATGTATGTATATATATGTGTGTATATATATATATATATATATATATATATATATATACATATAAGAAGAAGAAGAAAGTATTCACGTTCTGTTTCTAAATATAGTTTTTATTTGCTCATAGACGAAAAACGGCATAATTATTAACATTATGATTTTCTGTTTATTCATCATACTTTTTTAAAGTCAATTTTACACGTTTTTTTTTTCACGAAGTCTGAAATATTCAATCATTTTTTTTAATGAGAAATTATTTCGGAAACATTTTGAAATTTCACAGGCAAAAATCTTAAAATACTAAAAACATATAATAACTTTTTCGTAAAACTTAAATAATTTTAATATATTTTACAATTCTCCTTTTTCTGAAAAATTGTATAAATCGGCAACGCTTGTGACCCAAACTCAAATGTTCTATTTTATTATCACAGTATCTTTTAATATCTAAAAAAAACTAAGATGTTAATCCCCCCTCAAAAAAAAAACTTCTTATAATATCGCGTAAAGGGGGGGGGGAGCAAAATATGAGCATTATTTGTATATTGTTTCAGTTCATATATAGTTCAGCTTTTTTTTTTAATAAGTCTTTAAAAAATTAACAAAATTGATCAAGTGTTTTATTTTAGAGAGAATTATAAAAATCGCGCCATTTTCATTTTTTACGTTAAAATACGTAGAAATAACATTCGCTTTCATTTTTCCTACTTTTAGCCTTTGGATAAAATTTTGAACACTCACCGGTTTTACGGAGAGAAAAAAATATATGAGAATACAGCAGAAAATTACGTTGAATCCATTTTATTTTATAAGTTTTTACTGTTATTATTTGCTATGGGGGTCGAAAATTCTGCCTTTATTATGGTCATACACACACACACACACACACACATATATATATATATATATATATATATATATATATATATATATATATATATATATAGTAATACATGTAAGGTTTGTATAAACATGGTAAAATTCAGAGAAAAGTAATAAATTTAGATATTTATATATAACAATTTTTTTATTTATACAAACATATCATAACTACATCTGTTACACGTGTAAACGTATCTTTGATAAACACGATTTCTTCATTCCTTTCTTCAGTGTGAAAACATCGAGAGCGGAGACCAATATATATATATGTGGGGGTGCGCGAAATGGCCTCTAACAAACTAATTTGTCAATTTTCGGTCTACAAATTTGCAACATGATATATATTGGATTCAGACCTGTAGAACAAATTCGATTTGGTTTTTACCCGGTAAAATTAGTTGCTAAAGGGTCAAAATTGAAAAAATTGGAAGTCGACTTAAAAGGTTCCTATACCCATGCGCAAATATATATTTATACGCTAAACTCAGTTAATTTTTAAAGTGTTGATATCCATTTATCCTTAGATCACATGGTAGCGAATAAAGCTAGAGAGCAAAATGAGTTGGCTTCGATTTTAGATGATGACACCCATGTCATTTTTAAATCGTTATTATATGTTGGGTACAATATAATAATCAATAGAGAATAATGAATTAAAATATCGTATTTAAGTGTATTTTACGACCAAGCCAAGCCTATTGACTTCCTAAAGATGTGTGTGTGTGTGTGTGTGTGTGTGTGTGTGTGTGTGTGTGTGTGTGTGTGTGTGTGTGTGAGAGAGAGAGAGAGAGAGAGATTTTAGTTAAATTATACATTACAGCGTCCGTTGGGGATATCAGGATATATCAGTCTGGTAGTATGGATCTAGGATAAAATCAAGTTAGTAATCGCTTGACAAAAGGTTCCCGAAAGTGCAAAATAAGTGCTAAAGCTATTATAGAATAACGAATGAATCGACTGAAACGTAACTTTTACTGATAAGATTTACTTATTTTTATGAGTTGATTCAGTGCCCTTTATTTCACTAATAAATGAAACATGCGTGGCTTGTCACTCTCGATAAAATTTATTGGAATTATTTGGGAAACACCACCCTAGCATCTCCTCCTAAAAAGAAAATAACAAGCTACGATTTCGGAACAAAGTTTTGCAGGCCTATAATAATCAAGACAGACACAGTGGTATGGTTAATAAAAAGTGTATTAGTAAAAGTATGTTACAGAAGTACACGTCAACATTTTTTGTACCATAACTGCAATGAAACGCTGTTATTAATTTCCTTCTCTCTGCAATAAGATATAAAAGGTCAGATGTGGGGAGTGTAAATCCAGGCTTCTCTAGCACTCTGGCCTTTAATAATTGCCTTGGAAACCTCGTCAACATTACCCGGTCGAGGCACTTCAGGTAGTAAGCAATAAACTTCCTCCACCCGAAAGACGGAAAGCAAGGCTTGTTAGGCTGGACCTCGTAGGACTACTCAAAACGAATGATCCAGCTTGCCAGATAAGAGGCCACTGCCAGACTGATTGTCGAGATCGAAGCGAGTGTCCAAATTAATGGCACGAACCACTCCCTCATGAAGTGTTACATGTATATTAAAAGCTATACTTTTAGTCTCTGGGTAAGTTCATTATTCCTGAAATGAGTAATTCAGCTTAATCCATAAGAAGTGAGATGGCAAAAATAAATTACGTTTCTTCACTTATCATTCAGATATAGCGCACATATATCTCTTTTATATATTAAATGCTTGCTGATGTATAGCTCAAAATGTAATGCATGTTACTTGTACCCATTCTGGAACGGGTATTATTGTAGTATACATATGTACACTAGATACTAGATTCTGAAGAAACCGATACATTGAAACGGTTACATTGTCAATGTTAGCAAATAAATTCTCTCTCTCTCTCTCTCTCTCTCTCTCTCTCTCTCTCTCTCTCTCTCTCTCTTCTCTCTCTATCTATCTATCTATCTATAAATATATGTGTGTGTGATCCTTTCGGTGTTTTTTAATTCATTAAACGCCCAGAATATAATCTGGTGCAATCCTCACGAAAGATAATGCAGATATGTTATTGTCGGCCACAAACCTAAAGTAAGCACGAGTTAAAATGTCATGACATCAAAGGAAACAGTCGGGTTGTGTGAAACGGGCCTTTGTTTGCAAGTTATGCCAGATTCAAGGCGTGTCCAGTATCTATCTTAGTAGATGTCACGACCCTGATCCTCGACATAGAGACCTCAGATGACACGGCGACGTGATTCGCTCAATGGCATGGTATATCGGCGTGTCTCTTCCAAAGAGAAAAGAATACAATATGAAAATAAAACGAGGATGTGTGAAAAAAAAAAAGGTGTCGAGGAAGGTCGAGGTCTGACCTCATTTCTATTACAAAACAAAAGATGGCTGCGTGCCACGTGTGCGCGCGCTGTGCATAGATATCTTTTTTACTAAAAATGTGTCACCATACATCAAGGTCAGATGCCACTTGAGGATAAGGTTTAATAATATAAAATGGTTCAGTTCTAGCTAGCAATCTGTTGAAGACGATTAAGTTATAATCTGTAGGAGTGCAGTCTCACGGTAATGAGTCCCACTGATTGAAAACCCTTCCGAAGAAGACATACTCGTGAAATTGTCGCCTGACGCTAGGCACATTAAAGAAGAAAGTAAAGCTTTTCTTCATTGTGGTATCTAGACGAGTTCTTACAGTGAATGCCCAACAAGTATGAACAAAATTGTTGAACTCAGTAAAGCAGCTTCCTTGCAAATCACGATAGACTACAGGCTAGTGTTAGTCATCTGGTTTCAAGTTGCAAGGTTCTTTCGGATGACGTGACGGAGTATGTAATTATCTCCACTGGGCCATCTGTAAAAAATTAAACATTCAGTGTAACAGCAAATTCTGAGAACATCAACCTGAAAGAACAGTTGGAAATGACTTATATACCATAACTTACCACCACGTAATCCCTACAGCCACCTACATTGAAAATGCTGCTGTGAAACCTGACATAGTTATATGGAATAAGTCAGAGAGAGAGTGGCAATCTTGGTTGAAGTGAGTGTCTCTAATGATGGAAATCTAAGCAGAGCTGAGAGAGAGAGAGAAATAGGCCAAATACCAAGGTCTCATGTATGATATGAAAAGAAACTGGAATCTTAGGGAAATATCAATCATACCTGTTATTATAGAGGTCACAGGCCTTATGAAGAAAAACCTAAAGTCTTGAATATTTCTGGTGAGCTAAGTTCAAGAGAAATCCAGACAATTGCACTTAAGGGAACAGCGAGAATACTAAAAAGAGCTCTCGGTTCGTTTCAATACAAAGCAGGGGAATGTTGGCAGCTGGTTTGGCTGCCCCATACCCAGCATTCCCATCTTTAAAGAAAGAAAAAAAAGAAAAAAAAAGTGTAACATTTCTTCTCTGAAAAAGAGGAGGCTGTGAGGAACAAAAAGATCCTCCGTGAACCTACCTCGACGTCGATTCTGACATATGCCAAGGCACTTCCGAGATGTGGTAACATATTGGGGCGCATCTGACTCTTATTTCGTCAGGGGATTGCATATGGAGTCATATATTGCCTGCAGCGAGATAATGGGCCTAAAATGTTTCGAGTGATTTTAGCAAAAGATTGGATCAAATAGTTTCCGTTTTAAGCAGACACATAGCAAATCCATATCTATAGTATAAATCTCACCTGTCTGTTTAAATGTATGTATGTATGCATGTATGTATGTATGTCTTCCTAAAACTTTCTACAAAGGCGACGGATTTTTGACGAGGTTAGTATCGTTTTGAAGATCGATACTTCGGACGACAAGTATCGAAAAATTGGCTAAAAGCATTAATTCCTTCCCCCTCAACTGGGTACTTATCTACAAGGAGGGGTCGCTTTTTTCGCCGATATTTTCGACAGTAATCCCCTCTTTTCGATTGATTAACCTTAATTTAAACCTTCGCCACTTACGGTTTGGCGATGGACGCAACGGCAAAGACGTCACGTTTTTTTGTTGTTTTTTTCACGTTCTTTTCTTTCTTCGCGGTACGGTTTCGAGCCTGCCTGCTTGCCTACTACAACTTTTTTTTTGGTCTACACACACCTCCAAACACCCGGACAACGCCGGGCATCCAGGCTAGTTATTAATAGAAGAGATCGTTTAGTTTTGGTTTCAAGTAAACAGATACAAAATCTCCGTTGGTTGTAAATATGCATTTACAAATTGTATTTTAATGCAAGTAAATGATATTTCAAATCTAAGCATGACTGGCCAATAAAAATGCCTTTTAACAGTATAGCGTAACAAACGACAGGCGAGCAAGACCTCTTATAGAAATCATTAAACGCATCTAAAATGAGATTGAATCGATCGATGTTTATTCGTGTACATGCTGTTTAAAACCTAAAGCGTGACAGACGGAACAATAAACAAATCGTAATATAGATCTCTAAAGAAAATGCTGAAAATAGTTAAACAACACAGAAAATAAAAAGAAAACCATGTTTCTAATCTGTTTTGAAGGACACATATGTTTCACGGTCTATTAAATACAACTGGTTTTACTTTAATTATATCCCCCATAAATAAGTGCTTCAAAATTAAAAGAAATGAGACTTCACTCACTTCCTGGTGGGAAGGGAGATGTGTCGCTGATAATTGACGTCAGTAGGGAAAAAATAAGTTGAAGATACTTGTCAACACAAGCATGTTATTTTTTTATGTCTGTTTAGTTTTCATGTAAAATAAGATTTTATAACAGCAACGTCTTGTCCACACAGTGATATGGAAGTGAAACTTGACATTTCAAAATCAGTCAGGAGAAGAAATACGATGCGTGTGAGTCCAAATGCCTTAGAAGGATTCTAGGAATCAAATGAAGCGATCGAATTATCAGTCAAGGAGTACGTGATTGCACTAACCAGCAGCTTGTTTCGTTAATAATCTGCAAACGACGTCTAGACTTCTTCGGATATACCCGTGGATTGATCCCAGAATAAACTGCTAACCATGGGCTCCAATATTAGGAAGATTAAAATGGAATAGGAAACAGTCCATCGAGCGATTTGATTGCAACGGAAAACAAAACTGGATGGACGCTGTGGATCTGAGTTCAGATCGAAATTGGTAACATATTCTGCCGCGTGCGTCACAGGACGCAGGAGTTCCTAAGTCTAAGTTATTTGTCTTCAAAATAAAGCTTTGTGTTTTGTTTTTAAAAGTTATAGTACCGTAGCAGAAAGGTTTGCAGCCTAACTTTTAACATAATTTACTTTTTGGATCTTCGATATTTTAACTGTTTGCTGCTGTTGGGCATTATTGGTTGCATATTCTAAACCGATCAAATATTTATTGATTTATTTATGTAAAAAAATTTAAATCGCTTCAGGCGTGAAGCAATTTGGTGTAAGAAGCTTACAAGAACGAAAAGTGTTTATCGCAAAGATAGAAGATGCTTATTGTTCTTAGCCCTAAAAAGGCCAAGCTTGTTGATAGAAGGAAAACAGTCAACTGGAAAAGAACTCAGCAACCTTACAGTTCTTGGAAAGAAGCTACTGGAAAAAATAGATGTATTACAATGATATATAAAAAAGCGGATTGATGGAGAACACTAGACCAACAAGCTGAAAAAAAGAAAGCAGAGAATAGATCTGACAATTCTGAATATTAATAATATTTATTTAAAAGATTGAGACTAGCAACATCACGTCGGTCAAAGCAGTGACTCAGAAAGTTTGAGGCCAATCAAATTACAGATACCGTCCTGAACCGTGGAATACAATTACACAATTACTATATAAAAAAAGAGATGGGTAATCTTTTGTTCTGATTATTGTTTCTTATTTGCTACTTTTAAAACAAACCTCAATTATTATTAAGCATCTGCAACTACTATACAAGAAATAACTCGAAAAAGCATGACAGACTTACGCCTTATTATGTCCAGAAAACTTAAAATTAGATATCTATGATATAAATCTCACCTGTCTGTTTAAATATATGTATGTATGTATGTATGTATGTATGTATGTATGTCTGCCTAATACTTTTGACAGAGGCGACAGATTTTTACGAGATCGATACCATTTTGAAGCTTCACCCTTCGGACAATAAATATCGAACAATTGGCCAAAAACATTAATTCCTTCACTCTCAACTGGGCACTTTTCTACAGGGAGTGGTCGCTTTTTTCGCCGATATTTTCGATTGTCTAGCCTTAATTAAAACCTACGTCACTTCCGGTTTGGCGATGGACGCAACAGCAAACATGATCCTTTTTTTTCTTTTTTTTTTTTTGCTTTTTTCGCGTTCTTTTCCTCCTTCGCGGTACGGGTTCGAATCTGCCTTCCTATTACACACCCCCAAACATCCGGGCAACGGCGGGCACTCAGGCTAGTCTACTATATAAAATAGTAAAGCAATCTACGTCCTCTGGCCTCTATTATAACATTTTTCATGCAAAATACAATCTGATTCGTCTGCTTTTGTTGATCGTTGTTTTCCATTCTTAACAACAAAATATGTATTTTTGAATTACTTGAATTTTTGTTTTTTGTTTTTTGTCCGCCCCAAACAAGCACATTGTTATTTAGATGTAAGGGACTACTATTCGGTCATTATTAAACGCATATTTAATGATAAAATAAAAGAGCTCAGATGTTAATATAATTCATCCTTCAATAGTCTATTCAATGTGAATAATAGATGTTATAGAAATATCTGGTGGATAAATAATTATTCATTTCAGTTTCCATTTATCGGGAACATTTTCTTAATATTTTTGTTGTAAATTAATGAATAAATGTGCCTATTTTAATACATACATATATATATGTATATATAAAATATAAATAATATATATATAATATATAAATAATATATATATATATATGTATATATATATATATATATATACATATATATATATATATAGTCTTTGAAGTTTTTAACCTTTAAAACTATACAAAAACACATTTTTTATCATTCGTTAGAAAACCATCTAGTCAGTAAGTCATTTAATCACCTGGAATCACTGCATCAACTCGCTCTCGAATTTACTATAATACCAATAATTTATTTTTCAAGGGATCATCAGTTGTTTACCATGAAACACTGTTTCGGGGATTTAAAAACAAAACAGTATATTACATCATGGCTCCCCAACAGTGTTGATCAAACACCACCAACCTTAATCTTAGGAAGAAGACATGTTACAAACATTTGATCCAATTTCCTATTCTTAATTGCAATTACTAACCTTTTCATACTATATAAATGAATTTCTTACCTGTGCGATTCATCAATTTCCACATTTAAAATGGATTATATTTATTTGCTGTCCACTCAGCAAAATGTAGCACAAGGCCGGAAAGTGGTAACCCAGCAGGCTCCCCTAAAGGAGGGGCACTCCTGCAATTTTAAAAATTGCCTGAGTAACCCCGTCGGCATTCCCCGGTCGGGGCGCCTCAGGCAACAAGCAATAAACTTGCCCCACCGGAAAGCCCGGTGGCAAGGCCTGGGAGGGTGGACCTCCTAGGTATTACCCAGGCGGTGTACCTCAGTCCAACAGGTGCTGGGCCGGTCCCCGGCCCCTCACCTGTTGGGCTGAGTGTCAAGTGACGGATCCTTGACTGGTACTATCCATTTGAAATGGATTATATTTATTTGCTGTCCACTCAGCAAAATGTGGCACAAGGCCGGAAAGTGGTAACCCAGCAGGCTCCCCTAAAGGAGGGGCACTCCTGCAATTTTAAAAATTGCCTGAGTAACCCCGTCGGCATTCCCCGGTCGGGGCGCCTCAGGCAACAAGCAATAAACTTGCCCCACCGGAAAGCCCGGTGGCAAGGCCTGGGAGGGTGGACCTCCTAGGTATTACCCAAGCGGTGTACCTCAGTCCAACAGGTGCTGGGCCGGTTCCCGGCCCCTCACCTGTTGGGCTGAGTGTCAAGTGACGGATCCTTGACTGGTACTATCCATTTAAAATGGATAGATTTTTATTTATCAGTCTTGTATTTATAAGATTAGGATTAATCCATTTAACTACTTATCACCCCCACTATGATTAGTATTCAGTATATTTACATTCTTATTTAAAATTAGATATATAAAGGTTAAAAATATTTTTACATATATACATTTTTTTTTTTTTAAATATATAAATTTATTATATGTAATTATAAATACATTTTATACATTGCTAATATAGTTTTGGATTTCCTTTATTAATATAGTAATATATATATATATATATATATATATATATATATATATATATATATATATATACAAACTCTATTTGAAACTATGTTAAGGTGCACATATTTTATTATAAGTTATTCCATTTTTAAAAAAATTTTTTGAATTGATTTTAGATAATAAAATATCCATTATCAGAGAAAGAGAAAGTTCATTTTTTTATAAATAAAATGTAATATGCGTGACGCGTCTGTTATATAGTGGCTCTGTGCAGATGTTGTTGCTCGCTTTAATGTGGATAAAATCTCTTTGCTTTGTGTTATGAAGGCATGGGTCGTTGTTTTGCCAATCCTCATTAGATGTGTGTGCGTGAAAGAAAGAGAGAGCGAGAGAGAGAGGGAGGAAGGGGAGAGAAGAAGTTTGATATATTTATATGTTTACATATTTTATGCACAGGAATTATTCCCCGACTAATTTACCAACTTTTTTTTTTTTTTTTACATGGGTGTCACCACTTATCAAGGCCCAGAGGCCACTTGAGGATAAGGGTTAATAGGTATACATTAGTCATTGTGATTTTAGCATAGTAAACAGTGGGAATTTTGTAACTTGGATTACTTAGGGGGACGATTCAATTAGAACTTGTTCACATTGGACTTTTTCTTTTTTTTTCATAGGTATCAACACATTATCAAGGCCAAGATGCCACTCAAGGATAAGGGTTAAAGAGTGTGCAGTAGAAATTGGACAATATAATAATAATTAGTAATGAAAATTTGGTAAATTTGATAACTTATATGGAACGGCTCATCAAGAACTTATTTACGTTAGACTTGAAGACAACCATATTGTAGTCAGCCGGAAAGCAGGAAAACGGAAGACAATTCCACAGACGTGCAGTTCTAATAAAAAAGCTTTGTTCATGGAATCTACGTTTAGGTTTAGGCACAGATAAAGAGTGGGGGGAATTATTGATAGTGTTTACAGCTAGACGAGTGTTTCTTGTGAAAGTTTTGCGAGGGGGGGCCATAGATTGAAACTCAGTCGAACACTTTCCATGAAAATAACGATACATCAGAGACAAACTCGCAACATCTCTTCTGTGAGATAGAGGTTGCAAGGAAGAGAAAAGGACATCTCCTACGAGGCTACGAAGTCTATTTTTAACTCTATCAAGGCAGGACAAGTCCTTTCTAGCAGCTCCTGCCCAGATGTGGCAACAGTATTCCATCCTTGGACGTACCTGGCTCTTATATAGATAGAGAATTGCATCAGCAGTGAGATATCTACTGGATCGATAGAAAGATCCCAGCATTTTTCCAGCGGCCTTGGCAACAGATTTGATGTACGTGTTCCATTTAAGATCAGGAGTAATGGTCAAGCCCAGAAGCTTGTCAAAACTTGAGGCCTCCTGAAGACGAGAGCCATTCATTTCAATTGATGCCAGATGTGGATCAGAATGTTGATGATGTAAAGAGAGAAGCTTGGTTTTAGATGCATTAAAAGTAACCAGCCACTCCTTTCCCCATTGTACTACATGCTCAAGATCAGAGGAGAGAGAATTGGAGAGAACTTGGTCGTTTACTGTCTTAGATGTGCTACCATAAATGGTAGTGTCGTCAGCATAAATGTCTACAAATGATGTAAGGATGTGATTTGGAAGATCATTAATGTAGATCAGGAAAAGAGTTGGGCCCAGGATGGACCCCTGAGGGACACCGGCATTAATACTGTGGGCTTCTGATTTTTGCCCCTCAACTACTACTCTTATGAACCTATCAGAAAGAAATGATTTAATAATTGAGAAGACATTTCCAGCTATACCATAGCTAGAGATCTTATGAAGTAAACCTTTATGCCATACCCTATCAAAGGTCTTAGATATGTCAAGAGCAATTGCCCTAGAAAGGTTGCCTCTTCAATGAATTGTGGAACATGGCGTCTGGCTGTAATGGTAAATAGGTCAACATATTGCTTATATTTAGTTTAATTTAGTTGGATGCAAAGAAAGTAAAAAGGTGTTGAAAAACTTCGTAAAAATTTAGATACCGCCGAGTTTCATGAAATTTTAACAGTAGATTAAACGATGCGATAGCGTACTGGCATTATTTCTTAGTGAATTTATTATTTATTTCTTTATGAATATTCACTGAATTTCAGGGTTTCTTCTTAGTAATTAAAAAAAAAAAGTCGATGGTCATTATATGGATATATCTGTTTGGTTGAGAGTTCTATTATTTTAGATCTGCATCGATTGTCATTAAAACTCAATTAATTTAATTTTGTTCAATTTCACTTTTTACTTGAAACATCTATGTCTTTTTACTTTAAATCGTAGATATTGTCCTGATTCAAAATTAAGGAATGGATTTTATTAAAAGAAAATGAATAAGCATTCTAGGTATATTTTTAAGCTCTTTATATCTAGATTTCAATTTTAGTAAAAGGAGGGCATACACACCGTGAAAAACTTCTGTTGGGAATTAGTTTTACCCGTCCTAAGGCAGGTATTCTGTTACTCTACTCGTACGGTCCATTTTTTTCTTTTTCTTTTTTTGACTCCAGAGAACTGATATTTACTGGGTCGAAAAAAAAAGCTGATAGCAACATTGGACGAGTTCTATGATTAAACTGTCATCTCACGATATCAAGTATCGGTCACTGAGGTCAGCCTATCTAACACCCAGGACACACCTTATTTGTCGCGTATCAGTTGGTTGCCACCCGGAGAGCGCTGCTTGATAAAAAGACCCACCCCTATTTATGGAGAAGAAAATGAAACTGACGCACTTAGAAAGGAATTCCTACTGTGAGCCACGATAGCGACTAATGTAATGAAGATGAATGACAATGGAGACAACAAAGTGGACATGGTTTTGATGATAAACGCTTTTAATATTTGTGTGGTTAGGCGTAGTTATAATGGCTTTCAATCGTACTACTGAAATGTACTTTTGTAATTATACATACACACACACACACACACATATGTGTGTGTGTGTGTGTGTGTGTGTGTGTGTGTGTGTGTGTGTGTGTGTGTGTGTGTGTGTGTGTGTGTGTGTGTGTGTCACTGATAGATTTCTAATAAACTGTCAACGCACATTACATGGTTCATCTCTAGTGTGTTTTTCACTATTTAATATGTATATATATGTGTGTGTGTGTGTGTGTGTGTGTGTGTGTGTGTGTGTGTGTGTGTGTGTGTGTGATGTATTAATGGATAGTAAAACTTTCAAAGTAAAAGCTCGATGAATGTATGTTTTAACAACAGTGCACATATAGATGAATAAAAAATAGAATACGAATTTCCAATAATAATTTCTGTCACTTTTTTTAGTTAGTATTGAAAATAAGACGAATAGTGGCCTTAGGTATTTAAAATTTATATATATATATATATATATAATGACGTTTTGACAGTAAAAGGTACATACTTTTAATATATATATTTAATAAAGTTATTTCAAAATCGCCATATTTATCTAAGCTCAATAAAAATGATTTGCACGTTTAGAGGATATATATCGTTAATAAACATTAAGATAGATACATACACATGCATGATTGTGGTTCTAATTGAATCCTATAAAGCTCATGTATTCTTGCTAAGTTTTATAGATTTAATAAAATATATTTTACTAAAATAAAAAAAAAATATGTAGAGTATAGTAAGTGTCTACAGATTTTTATTGGGTCCCTTTTGAACCTTAAGACTTAGTATTTTTCACGATAAATTCCACCAGCGATAAATAAAGCCTATTGTAGTTGAAAAAAATGATAGATTAAGAAAAATAAACAACAAATTAATAAAGTAATTTAAAATGATATAAAATGATTATAAAATAAAGCATAATCCAATACTTTTGCATAAAACCTAATTAAAATACTACGCCAATATGTGCAGCTTTAATTATTTAAATTAACATATGAATATTAATATTACTATAGCTAGGAATTTTCTCTAAAGTCCGATAGGACTAACGTTTGGCTTTTGGTGATGTGATTTATCTTTTCATATCACATCAAATGAACATTGATTAATTCTTCCATTTTAGTATTAGTATTCGTTGTAAATTCATAAAGGTAGTATTATAGTTGATATCCTAGTAAGTACATTCGGAAATTTTGATACGGATTTTAGTTTATAAATTAATAATAGTTACTTAATGTAAAGTAATACGTAGGAAAAAAAATCAGGGACCTAAGGGAAGTAACTCGGAAAAATTAGGTTTCTTGAACTTCTCTATGTTTTGCCTCAGTTCGAATAAGATAAACATTATAATGAACACCACAAGTTATAAAATTAACATAAGATTTATTTTAGTAATAGTCAGTTAAATAAAAGAATATTCGAATTATATCTATAAAAGGAAATAATAGATATTTAAGGCTAATTTTCACGGTTTGTTTACACAATGTTTGTACGCCACATTATAATTTGCTGGTTTATTTAGTTTCGGATTTCTCTTTTAATTTTGATATATTATTTCTAAATGTAATATGATTAACTTAAGTCTTTTATCATCAATATTTTAAAATGAAATTACTTATGGTTTATTGACTGAACCATGATATATGACTTTAGTATTTTACACTTTAATTCAGGTCAAGATATAAAAATAATTTTATAAAATCATCATTAGGTTTCTTTCTATATATTTATAAAGATTCAACAAAGAAATATAATTTGAGTATTTGTCTAAAGCATTTATAGTATATATATATATATATATATATATATATATATATATATATATATATATATAAATGTAATTCTTGGTTCGTTCAACATCGATAAAACCATATTTCTACATTACCATTGAAATTGAAATTTTCAGAATATCTATCTGTAAAGTCAATGAATGTTTGCATGTTATTAAAATAATTTAACATTGCGAATTATAAAAATATTAATTAAAATATAAATATTTTTCGTAAGTCGTTTCTGCGAGACTACCCGGTTTTATTTCCGATAACTTCCATTTCAACTACTCTCGAATTACAAGATAAGTAAAAAAAAAAAAAAGTACTCATGCAGAGAGTGATCCGTGCTGAAATAATAACGTTATTATTTAAAAAGACATTCTTAACATGGGGAAGGGAGGGTGTTTTGCACCTATTCTGTAATTTAACCTTACAATTGAATAAAAAAAAAACATATAATAAAACTTTAATTAAACGTGGAAATACGATTTAAAAAATAGCGCGGATCACTCTCTGCATTAGCACAAAAAAATCCCATATTTTTTCAATTTAAATTCATTTATGTATCTTACCAATTTTTTTCATTTTAAATATCTTTCACTCATGAAACATTACGTTTTAATTGTTTAGTTTCTTTCACGGCATTGTTTACATAAAAAAAGTTTGTTTTAACTTTTTCTAAACTGTTTCATTTTTACGATATGCCTCAGCGTATTATAAACACTCTAACCTCCCCATGTTAAAAACAGCTTTCAAATTAAACACGTCCTTCCACAAACCTCGAAAGCCGTTCTTAACATGAGGAGGTTGGGGGTGTTCATTCCGAAAACCGTTTTAACATGGGGAGGTTAGGGTGTTTATAATATGCTGAGGCGAGTCGTAAAATTAACGAAGTTGCTATTTATTATTTATTGCAAAAATTGCTTGAAATTTATTTATTTGACAAAAAGATCTTGACAATTCAAAAGAATGTTTAAAATTATTTATTTGTTCGGAAAAAAAGCTATTTTATAAAAGTCCAATGTTGCTTTCATTTCAAAATTGTTTTCTTAAAATTATATTTTTTTACGCAAATTTTTCAATCAATGTTTTTACAATTATATTTCGATTCCCAGTAAAAAATTAAAAAATTAAAAACAACCCACTTCTCCGTTAAAAAAAACAATCATTTAAATTCATTTGTTGTTGGCCTTTCAAAGTTGCTTTAATTTAAAAAACCATATAAAATTATTTATTTGTTCGAAAAAAATACACACACACACAAACGAAAAAATAAACAAACAAAAAAACTAATAAATTTTTTGGTTTTGTTTTGGTTTTCAAATGGCGCTCGCCCAGTTTAAACTATTATGAATATGTCATTTCAATTTTCTGTTTTTAATAAAAAAAAAAATGTTCCATGAAAAACTTTCCCGTTCTCATTAATTAAATCGAAACATTTCCAATTAAACAACTACAGATATATGTTCTTTTTCACTTTCTTTATTTACTTTTGTTCATAGTTTAATTTTTTTTTTTTTGGGGGGGGGCGAACAAATAAATAATTTTAAACATTCTTTTGAATTCTCAAGATTCATTTTCTCCAGTAATATAGGTTTACCAAGTTTCTGGAAGTAATAAATGATAATTTTAGTTTAATTTAACGTTTCCGGAAGTAATAAATATTAATTTTGGTAAATTTATTCTTTCCATTTCCGGAAGCAATCGTTGGCCATATAATGATGTCTACCCTAGATTTGGATAGCAAGTGCGTGAAAAAAATGGCGTCTCCAATTTCGTCAATAAAGGGTAGAAGCAACATTTTATTCATTATTGATTTATTCAAACAGTCCTTTGGAAAATAAATATTTAAAATAAAGTGATGTTCTCCTTGGGTGTTGAGTTCCATGGCGACCAACAGAATTATTTAATGGTCGCTCCCTTAGCCCCCCCCCCTTAGTCAAGGCTAACACATGCGCACGTGACATTTATCATTTATTTACTTACGTTGGGTTTCGCACTTTTACAAACAGTATTTATTTACGTTGGCTTAACTCTTTTCATGAATAAAAAAGTAATTAAACCTGAATTTGTCACTTTTACAAACATTTATTTACGTTGGCTTAACTCTTTTCACGAATATTGAAAAAAAGGTTTTACTCTTTATGAATATTAAAAGAAAAAAGTTAATAAACATTTATAAATAATTTCTCAAAAACATTTGTAATTCATGTATTTGCTTACGTTGGCTTAACTCTTTTCATGAATATTTAAAAAACTAACTAAACCATGTATTGATAATTTTTCACTTTTACAGACATTTTTAATTTACATGAGTGGATAATTTTTTTGGTAAATATTTACATTTAGGTCCACCTCCACAATTTTCTTTTTAAATGACGACTTTTATTGATAAATAAATCTACTTCTCTGCAACGGGCATTGAACCCCTCCTTTTTTTTAAATAGTATTTTCGGGTGGGTATGCTGATAAAAAATATCAGTTAAATTTTGCAAATATTTTTTCACCCACCCCCCTCCAAAAATGGTGTTTATTCTGGAAGCTGTTCTTAAGATGAGGAGGTTGGGGGTAATTATAAGATGGATATTATCTAAAAAAAAAATACCAAGTTTTTTAAATGGTTAAAATAATTTCTAACTTTTACAAACATTTTTTACATGCGCACATAAGCAACTATATTTTTATTAACTTTTTTTACTTTTTTTATTTAAAAATTAGTAAATTTCAATGAATAGAATAATAAATCATTTATCATTTTTTTTTTTTTTTTTTTTTAATTACATTTTCACCCCAAACAAGGCACATTGCCACTTTGGTGTAGGGGGCTACTATCAGGGGAAACATCTACTGGGGTACTATGTAGGGATTAGGGCAGCGAGATGTTGGTTCACGTTGCACTTGAACTTATGCATGTCAGTACAGTTGGGGAAGCAGTGACCCGGAATGGAATTCCAAAGTCTAGCAGTTCTGGGGAAGAAACTACTGGAGTAGAAGGATCTTTTACATCTAGGGATCTCTACAGTGTGGGGGTGGGATTTTGCAGCTTGTCGGGTCTGTCGAGGGTGTTCACGTCGTGGGGGCACAAGTGATTGCAGTTCTTCAGAGCATTCACCATTATAATACTTGTAGAACAGGCAGAGGGATGCAACGTTTTGACGATGGGACAGAGGCTGAAGTTTTGATGCCAGTTTAGGGCCTATCAGATTTGCGACTCTCTTTTGAACCCTGTCAAGGAGCGAGAGACTAGAAGCCGATGCACCGGCCCAAATATGACAGCAATACTCCATACATGAGCGAATAGTGGCCTTATAGAGGTACAGGATACTTTCGGGTGTTAAAAGTTTTCTAGCACGGTAGAGAGCGCCCACCTTCCTTGCAGCGGCCCTGGCAATGCCCTCGATGTAACTGTTCCAACTCATGTTTCCAGTGAACGTTAGGCCAAGGAGCTTGAGAGACGTACTCTCAGATAAAGAGTCGTTGGCCATTGCTATAGGTGGTAGAGAAGGTTTCTTGTAATTATTGAATGAAACCAGTTTTTTCTTGGTGGCATTGAACGTGACCATCCATTTTTGTCCCCATTCCACTACTGATTGGAGGTCATCCTCTAGTGTGTCTGCCATTACTTTAGATATATGTTCGTTTGTTTTCCTGTCGTGCCTGCTATAGAGGGTGGTGTCATCAGCATATATCCCCATCTCAGAGGCAATCTTGTCGGGGAGGTCATTTATGAATATCAGGAACAGCAGAGGTCCCAGGATAGATCCTTGGGGCACTCCTGCATTTATATCATATTGTTTAGATGTACGACCGTCGAGGACAACCTGGATTTTTCTCTTATCTAAGAAGGATTTAATTACGTTAAGTATTCTACCAGTGATACCGTAAGATCTAATCTTCCTGAGGAGACCCTCATGCCATACCCTGTCAAAAGCCTTAGATATATCTAGAGCTACCGCTCTTCCCTCTCCCGCTTTGTCCAGTGAATGGTATATGCGTTCAGAGATTACAGTGAGGATGTCTGCCGTGGAACGGGCTTGTCTAAATCCATATTGACGGTCGGTCAGAAGTTTAGCATCTGTAAGGTGCTGGACTAGAGCATGGTTAATTAAGGTCTCAAATATTTTGGCAAAAAGTGGGAGGAGGCTAATAGGGCGATAATTTAATGGGTCAGTTCTTTCGCCAGAATTCTTGAATACTGGTACTACAGAAGCAGTTTTCCAACAGCTCGGAAAGCAAGATTCATTAAGGCATTTGTTGTAGAGTTTGGAGAGAACTGGAGCTACTTCGGCTGAGCACTTTTTTAATAGCACAGCTGGGATGAGGTCGGGTTCACATGCTTTGGAAGTGTCAAGGTTTTTTATGATAGCATGCACCTGAGCAGGGGTGATTTTCAGGTCGTCTAGCGTGGCGTCTGTCAGCATAGGAAATTGAGGTAGGGGGTGGTTTAGAGGGTCCAGTGTGGAGTTTGAGGCAAACCGACTGGCAAGCATGTTAGCCTTCTCGGTTGCTGAGCAAAGAACCTCGTGATTGTTGGTTAGTGGGGGAATTGTTGATTGCCCATTATTTACTACACTGTTGTAGATTTTCCAGAAGTCACGAGTTCCTAGTTTTTGTGCTTCGATGCGTTTTTTCGTGGTTTCCGTAAATTCCCTCTTAGCTGTCGCTATTTCTTTCTTAACGTTACTTCTAGCTTCTATGTACTTCTGTCTGTTTGAACTGGACTTATGTCGATTAAACCTGCGGAATGCATGCTGCCTTTGAGCAATGGCAGTTGCGCAAGTCGAAGTAAACCATTGGGGAGAGTGGGGCTTGCTATAGAATTTCCGCATGGGAACATGCGCTTCGATTGCAGTTTTGAACCATTCAGTGGTCTCGGTTGCACACTGTTCAGCAGGAAGAGAACAAATATTTCCCCATGGGGCGTCTCTGATAAGATCTCTGATAGCTTCCCAGTCAGCCTTTTTATAATATCTCGTTGTTTTGAGCACTGGCTCTTCAGTTTTGGGTCTAGAGTTTAGGGCGATTTCAACCATTATCACCGCATGATCAGCGTTCCCAAGTGGGCTGTCGGCTTTCGTTACACAATCATCAGGAACTGTGGTCAAAAACAGATCTAATAGTGATGCGTGTTGTTCTTCCTGATCAGGGAAGCGGGTTGGAAAAGTAACAATTTGCGCTAGGGAGTGAGATACAGAGAAGCTATGAGTTGCGCTGCCTGCTGCATCCAGTAGAGAATCCAAGCCAGTTTTTGTGATGGACATTAAAGTCGCCAAATACATGTACTTGGGCGCTAGTGTCGAAGGAGAGTGCTGTGTCTATGCTGTCAGATACTTTGTTTATTATGGTGCAGTCTTGGGTCGAGGGAGAGCGGTAGAGAAAGTAAAAGTAGCTAATGTTGTGTTGCATGATTAGTCTAAAGCACATAAAGGCTTGATCATCCGTTTCTAGGTTTGTTTCTCTAGTCAAGGGAAGGGTATTACGAATGTAAACTCCAAGTCCGTGCATATGTCTGTCAGAGTCCTTACGGCAGAGTGGGAGATATCCAGGCATGTTAAAGTAGTTAGAGGGGATGGAGGAGTGTAGGTTAGTCTCACTTAGTGCTAAGATATCCGGGGTATTTGTTAGGAGAAATGCTTCAACATCAGCTAAATTAGTTCTAAGCCCACGGATATTTGTGAATGCAAGCCTCAAGGGAGGAGGCAAGTTTGATTTGTTTGACCCTAAGCCTGGTTTAAGCTTATTTTTAGATTGTACTGTCATCATGTTTTTTTTTAACGAGTTTCAGTTGGGTTAGGGGAAGCCGAACAGGAGGTTATGCAGAATATCACACATGCATCACAAGTAGACCATCAGCTGACCCTCCATCAACTAGGACTGTGGCCTCAGGAAAGCCCACCGGGGATGAGTGCAGGGTCCCTTTCCATGCGCGCCATGGCACTGCAAACATCCCGATATTATTCAACTGTTGATGGAGCAGCCGCTCTAAGCGCTACCAAAGAGTTAGGGCACCTGTACTACCAGTCGGAAACAGCAGCCAGTAACTGTCAATCCGGTACCCTCAACCCATCGGAGGAAGGTCAACCCAATCTAATTGCTCAGGCATATGTGGTACTCAAGCATTCTCAAGTGCCCAGCTTTAGGGGTGGGGTGTGTCGGGAGTGGGGAAACGGCGTTCATTGCCCTAGACAAGAAACAAGATCTACCATTGGGTGTTTCTGTCGAATCACTGTGATAGTATCTCTGCGCCTGACTAATAGGCAAAGAAGGAGTATGGAAGCCGGGCGATAGGCAGGACCTATCTACTCCTTGAGCATTTTAGGTTTGCAAACCGGTAATTTGATTGAGTCACCAGCTCTAGGAAGGTTGTCATCCAAGACTGAAGAGGCCTCCCTCCTCTTTGGTTTGGTTTCAGAGTTTTCCTTCTCCTAGACGGATGATCTGGAAAGATCTACTGGGTCCGTCACCACTGAGAGGGTTTGCTCCGCGCCTGGGTTCTAATCCAGGTATTTCTGCGACCCCGCGTGGTTAGTTAATGTTATTGGGTAAGTTTGTAGAGGTTATATCTGCTAAAATAGTTACACTCCTCAAAGTGGATTAGGGACATTGTTATTTCATTGTTACTGGATAAAGAGGTTGAGTAGAGCTCATGCAGTGTAAGCAACTATGATTGTAAGGAGGCTTGTTAGGAGGAGATAATGTGGTTTGAGGCTTTCTCTTTTGTATATATATATATATTTTTTTTTTTTTTTCCTTTTATTTTTATTTATTTATTTATTTATTTTTTATTCATGTGAGCTTGGGTCTAGTATAATATTAGAGTGTGAGTAGGTGTTAAGAATTGAACTACGAGTTGTGCCCAAGCTATATTTTAGATGATAGCAGGGCATGAGATGCGAGTGCAAATATAGTACGGGTAAAAACAGTAAGTTTTGAGTCATGTGTAATTTGGTAAATAGATATATGGGCTGGTTTTAGTAGGTAACCTGGTTAAAAAAGGCATTACTATGCTTCCATTTCCATTGTTACTGGGAGAGGGTATAGGTAAAAATTCGTGCTGTGAAAGCAGCTAAATTTGCTACAGTATTGGATTTGGGAGAGACGAGTTAATGTATGGTTAGATATAGTTTTGTAAGTTTAGGAATGGATGATTAGATATGGTTTAGTAGGTTTAGGATAAGGATAAAGTGTTAGGGTATGATTTACTTATTATTAGAAATTCTGATTTGGTGCCCAAACCGAATATTTAGTAAGACTGAAAGATAAGATATGCTCAGTATAGATACAAGAGAACATTTGATATGGAGTACAGTTATACCTGATAGATATAGGTTATTGCATATGTTGTAAATATAGTTAAATATAGATGGATGGATAAGTAGTAATGTATACGAATGCATGGAATTTTGGACACTTTGAGTAAGTTGCCTTTAGACTACAACGAAGGAGAGTGACTTCGCCTTTCTCTTAATATCCGGAAGTTTTTATTTCAATGAGTACCGGTTTAGTTTGTGTAATGATTATTGCAATACTATCTCTTAATAAAGAGATATTAATGGTTGCTGTTCATTATAGATTACTTTAAGTCAATGTATAGGACTATGGCTAGTAAGTATTTACTTAGAAGCTTGGTTATGGGTTAGGAGTTTTAATCAGGGGCATACCTAGGAAATTTTGGTTGTTAATGGGTATCGATTTTCGAGTCTGTTAGGGTCAAGGGCGGAGAGCAAGGACCTCTCTAAGTTACGTGAAATGGATTAGGTTTAGTGGCAACTTGAGAAATAGAGCAGTTTGATTTGTTAGTGATCAGGAGAAAGAGAATTTAAGTAAAAAATAAAAAGGTTTGTCATGCAAAACAGACGATGCAGTCATCTTGGAGGTAAAGTATCTATAGGGGGTACTTAGTATACAACCAGCAGTATTTTTCAGTTTTGAGAGTAATTTTAGGTGCAATAGTTTCATGGTTTGTTGTACAAGTCCGTAGTCTAGGTCAGGGACGAAGCACTTCTAATATTGCAACTGGGTGTATCTAATTTTAAAAGTAGTTGAATAGAGTATTATGAGGTGTTCTACTTAGCTTAGGGATAGAAAGGAAATTTAAGGTAATATTCAGAGTGATATGTGTTTAATATGTGTTTTTGGTTTTGTGTTGAATGGAACTTTTTTTTTTCATTACAACAATAATGAACCAATTTAAATCTTCCGGCATGCGTTTAAGGGTTACGAAATTATCAATAAATCGTTTAATTACTAAGCCAACGTCAGTAAATAAAATAATCTTACGTGCGCATGCATTAGCCTTTACTAGGGGGGGGGCTAGGGGAGCGACCATTAAATAATTATGCTGGTCGCCATGGAACTCAATGCCCAAGGAGTACCTAAAGTGGCACTTATGGACTTATGTTATCGAGCTATTTTTTAAAATAGTATTTTCACACTAAATTAAAATTTTACTATATCTTTTTCTTTTATTAATTTGTTAGGTAAAAGTACAGATAACCCGATCGGTTTCTAATGTGTGGAAAATCTAGCTCCCCCCCCAAAAAAAGGGGTACTCTGGATAGTAATAAAAAATTAAAATTGCCTCAGTCTCGAAAGATTTCTCCTCTACTGAACGAGGAAAAATGGTGAAGTGTGTAGTTCACCTTCTGTTTCTCTCCCCCTCTCTCTCTCTCTCTCTCTCTCTTCCTCTCTTAATATCTCTCTATCCATCTCTTCCTTTCCCTCTCTCAATCTATTTTTCTCTCTATATCACTCTCTCCATCTCTCTTTGAGTCCCTTTCTCTCTCTAACTCCCTCTATCTCTCTCCTTTCGTCTGTCTCGCCCTCTCTGTTTCTAACTCTCCCCCTCTCTATGTCTATCAATCCCTTTATCTCTCTCTCTATCTCCTTCTCTTTCTCAATTTTCCTCTCACTTTTTCTTTTCTATCTATATATCTTCCTCTCTATCTGTCCATCTCTAATACCTCATCCTATTTTAGTTTCCTAAATTTATTACAGTGAATAAGGCATTGTCAAAACATGAATAAATCCTATTTTAGTCACCTAATTTACTGACTGTGGGAATAGAAATTATTTGGAAATTACTGCTACCTTGAACAGCACCAGAAGTAACTGGTAAAACCTTTCTAATTAAATTGGTTTTGGCAGCCATTCGGTAACAAAAGGACATAGCCTTAGCCCTTGCTGCATGAGGAATGCCTGCGACCTTGCTACCAAGTAGAAGAATTATTTATTCTATTTTGAAACATTCAATTTTTCAAAAATCTCATGTTCGACATCTCCAAAACATCCAATATGGGGAAAAATATTGCAGAAATGCAAACTTATTGCCTAGGAAGAATGCACAATGGTACGCAAAAAAAGTGGTCGATCCTTGCAAGATTTGCGTCGCAATGTCAGACCATTTGGGAATGCAGTGATATTGCTTGTAGGAGATTTCAGACAAATGTTACCTGCTATTCTTCAATCAACACCAGCAGATGAAATAAGTGCTTGCCTCAAATTCTCTACTTTTTTGTGCCATGTGAAGACATTAAACTTAACTCAAAATATGCATGTCCAGTTGCAGACTGTTCGATCCGCACATAAATTTTTGCATCATTTGTGGGAAATTGGGTACGGAAAAGTACCAGCTAATCAGAGATAAGGGCAAAATTCTTTGACTTTTAACTTCTGTAATTTTATTACATCAAAAGAAGAGTTAGTTTAAAATGTCATTGCCGATATTCAAATTATAAAAATTCAACTTGACTGAGTGAACGAGCTATTCTTGCAGGTCAATACAAAGACGCCCACGCTATTATTCAATGTAAAATTCCAAGTGAGGTAGTCAAATACAAATCCATCGACACTTTTGTGAAAGCAGATAAAGTGGTTAATTATCCAACAGCTACATTTGCCAGGGATGCCACCGCATGTATTGCAACTGAAATTTGGCGTACTAATTATTATGTTGTGAAATATAGACCAATCCAAGCTTTGCAAAGGCACATGGCTTGCAGTAAAAAATTAACAAACAATATCATAGAAACAACAATCATAACAGGACTTTTTACAGATGAATATATCTTCATTCCATGCATTCCTATGATTCCACCGGATTAATCTTACACTTTAGGAAATTGCACTTTCCAATTTTATTGTCGTTTGCAAGAACCATCAACAAAGCACAGGAAAACAATATTTACAATTGTGTGGCTTACAGTTACACACGGACTGTTTTTTTCACATGGACAATTTATGTTACGTATTCAAGAGTCACCAAACCAGAAAATCTCTACATCAGCTAAGAAAATGGAACAACAAAAACTGTGTACCCATACGAAATGGAAAATTATAACGTATAAGAAACATGCTTTATCTCATTTTGGAACTTTTTCCATTGCGCCAATTTCAGCCACAGCAACGCGTGGCAGGTTACAGCAGGTATATATATATATATATATATATATATATATATATATATATATGTGTGTGTGTGTGTGTGTGTGTGTGTGTGTGTGTGTGTGTGTGTGTGTGTGTGTGTGTGTGTGTGTGTGTGTGTGTGTGCTTTTAATGCTTTAGGCAAATACTCGGATTTTATTCCTTTGTTATACGTTTATAAATATATATATATATATATATATATATATATATATATATATATATATATATATATATATATTAAAGCAACAAAATCCGTGTATTTTCAAAACATTTAAAGCACATGGTCGTTTCAAATGTAATTTCTCCGACTTTTATTTTTTTCCGAATCGATCATTGAGATTGCATAGTGCAGCGTTATAATGACTGAACTCATGCATTCATGATCTGCAAGTTTTTATGTTGCAGATATTGACATAGTGATTATTCGTATTATTTGGCAATAAGGATAGAGATAGATATACATTAATATATAGTAATAATTAGTAATAAATAGAGATATTTACAACTAGAAATTTAAAAAAACTAGAACTGTTCGCAAAGACCCGTGGCGCAGTGGTTAGAGTACTGAGGAAAATCAATTGTAAAAGTGATATTCTCCTGAAGATTGAAGGTTCAATCCCCAGTGTGGGCGACCGAAATATACATTTGCGAATTTCTTAGGACCTCTATCTATATACATTTGCAAATTACTTAGGACCTCTTGGCTGACGGAACAAAATCACGCTACCCTCATGAAGTAACTAAAGGGTTTCTGTTGTCTCGGCCCGCTTCCTCGGTTGTTTTGAAAAACCTATCTTTTCTCATAGGCTCCAAAAACTAGACTCAACTAAAACTTTCACTAACAAAGTATCCTCTTAAGATACAAGTCAGTTTAAAGTCACCTCCCCGTCAGATTGTTCGCGGTTAAGGTATTTTTAAATCGTTGTTATTCCAGGACCTATTTGTTTAATTTTAATGTAAACATTGACTCTTCTAGTTTATTCCAATATAAACATTCATCTCAACAACAAACCAATCTATTCCAAACTGCATGGCCATCGGGCATCGTCCGGGATTGCCTTATGCAACAACCACACTACCTACTAACGAGACGATCACTAAAGTGTCCTGGGATATAATTAAATGGCGATAAAACGAAGATTTTTGAGTATTAATGAGTAAAATTTGGATAGGTAGACATATGACGTCAGAAAGAAATTCTAAGGAGAAGCTGTGTGTTAATGTGATTATGCCGATTAAAAATACATGCAAATTTTAATCGATTGAAAATATACTAATAGCAGAATATAACTTATCATTTATTCATATATAGAAAGTGGGCTATTCTTTATACAAAGGAAATCATTTGGACGGCATTCATCAGGCCAACAACGTATTTTCGTACTCATTATACTGACCGAGAATGCACCTTTTAACTGAGGAAGCCTTTGACAAAATGCACATGTCTCAATTCCTCTGGTATTAAAAAGCTTCAGTTCACCGACACCGTACAGAAGATAAAATTGTGGACATCGTGTGACGAGCCGAACGTTTTCGTGGCCGACGCAGAAATGGCACTGCGCGTGCGCAACTGGACGGAAAGCGAGGGTCATACACATTTGCATACCTATGGGCCACTGGGGCATAAAATACGGTCAATTTCCTTGTGTGGGTAGTATTTGTTTTAGAGTCAGGCAGATTCCCGCGCGTAGTTCGTTTCAGAAGAAAGAGAGGGAGAAAATGTAAAAGTCGACCAAAAACAAAACAAAAAGGCAAACACAAAAATATAAGATAATGCTGTCTTTAACGAAGAAGCAAACGGAGGCAAAACGCAGACAGTATGAATAAAAAAAAAAAAAGAACAACCAAATAAGTAGAAATAAAAACAAGCTTTGAAATATTGACTTTTAAACGAATTTTGTTTGGTGGTAGATAATATTTCTGAAAACGATCTTTCCCGATTTTTTTTTTTTTCATTTCTAACACTAAAAGCAAAATCATTTTTCTTCGCTCTGCTCTTATTACATTGACACCTGAATGCGTTCAACGTGTATATAAAAAAACACATGGTCATTGAATACATATTATTACACACCTACTTAATGTAAGTATCCTTATCTGGGCAAGATATTTGTCCCTTGATAAATCTGTTTATTCCCCTCTCATGTTGAAATGATGTGGCACAAGGGTGGTATTTGAAATGTAAGTTTCATAGAGGAAGAGCGCAAACCCTCAAAGAAAGGAATAATCCTGGGAAGGATAAACACCAGAGGTCATGGATGTATAGAAACCGGTGATAGCAGACCTAAACGGGCCCACCAAAAAAATAAATCGATCAAGGAAACTCGGGAAAATAAAGACACCCGGAGAAATAAACTCCCCAACCAGGGCTCCGTAATGGAGTGTATAGTTAAAATAAGGGGTAGACTAATAGGCATTGATTGACACTGGATGTTTGAGGAGATAAAAACACATAAAGGAGATTTAAGGGATTCTAAGCTAACAGTTACTAAAAAGAATGGCCGATTTGCCTATCAAAATGAAGAAGGCGAAAATTCGTCAAGGTTTTATATCACCCCAGACTTAGATCGGGAGTTGATATTATGTGCAGACTGGTTGCAAAGAAACCAAGCCTAAATAACCTTTCGCCCTAACCAATTAAGGATTAGAGGGATGAACATCCCACTTGGTAATAATACCGGTGGTAGAGTTGAGTTACCGCCATGCACCGCATCCATACATACTGTTAGAGTAGTTTCTAACAAACAAAAAAAGAATCCACCACGCCAATATCGATCCTCAGTCCAAAAAAGGAAACCTATAATAAAGGCAATAAAGGTATGCCCCCACCTATCCACACCACAGGTATCTGTGAACCGTAAAAGCCTAAGAAAAGTTGACAGCTTTCCTCAAGATTTTTCCTTTCAGAAAAAGAAGGAACTTTCGATGATTAATTCACCCACAAAAAAAATCAAAGCACTCTCAGACTCGTAGGAAATACCTGCATAGCCCACCATCCACAGAATTATCGAATTTACCCCTCCGAACATATTAAGTAGTAGCCGACTACAAAACAAAAAACTTTTGAAAACAGCCAAGAACTTTGAAAAAAAAATATATATATACATATACATATATATATATATATATATATATATATATATATATATATATATAGAAGCAAAGAGGGATTATCACCAACACACACACGCGCGCGCCCACACACAAATGTGGAAAAATTCAAAACAAGTAAAGTCAATAAAAATCAAATGACTATAAAACTAAACAGTGGACGACTAATGTTTTTTTTCAAAAAAAAAAAATAAATAAATAAAATAAATAAATAATAATAATAATAATAATAATAATAATAATAATAATTTATTTTAAAAACTGATCAAAAGAATTTATGTTTAAAAAAGGTTTATAATTCATAATTGAGAGAAAAGAGAAAGAATTTTTAAAATAACCATTGTGCAAACGACCCGACGATATCATAACATTTGCTAGTGAGAGCAAAGGTCACAAAAAAGAGGGGGACGAAATGTGGCACAATGATGTAGCCACTTTTGAGGGAGCTGGGGGTGTCTACATTAATAACCCCTATATCTAGCTTCTAACTTTGTGTCTTATTTTGTGATGAAGTTAAAAACGTTTCGTGCAGGTGGTTTGTGGGTTTGGGAAGGTTAGAGCATGTCGGCTGGGTTTGAATGGTAGGTGTTATGAAACTTTAGCAGTGTCAGAATCATTCAAGAAAGGTCAGATTACACGCGGATATCTGAAGTTAAAAAAAAACATTGCGTAAAACGCATATATATATATATATATATATATATATATATATATCCTCTCTCTCTCTCTCTCTCTCTCTCTCTCTCTCTCTCTCTCTCATTCCCTTTCCCTTTCTTTCAATGAAAAAAGAGAGAATTAAATATAATTTTATTGTTTTAAGTTAGTTGAAGCTTGGGTTCTGAAGTCGGCGGACGCGACATAGCATGCGTCTGGTTTCAACTGGTATTTATAAAAATATGCTCCTCATTGTTAAATCTTAAATAAATTATATTTTTATAAAAATACATTTGTTCGCTATTTTTGTATAAACGTTAAATTCCAGCATGCCATTAATGCCGACGATGGAAAGATGCCTGTGACGACACAATGAAGACAAGAAGCGACCTATGCCAGCTGGTTATAGCCGACGACATCTCGACTTGTTTTTGTTGATGTTTCCATGTTAGATATCGTTGGCTATCGTTTATTCCCCCGGTGAACTGGTTGCGTTCCCAGGACACTCCTCAACAAAGTAACTCAACCCGGGAAAGCGATAGTGTCATATAACGATAAAACAGAGACAGGCTCGCAACGTCTCTTCTGTGAGAAAGAGGTTGCAGGGATGAGAAAAGGGGATTCCCCCATTAGGTTACGAAGTCTGTTTTGAACTCTGTCAAGGCAGATAAATGTTTCTAGCAGCTCCTGCCCAGATGTGGCAATAGTACTCCATCCTTGAACGTACCTGGCACTTATATCGGAAGAGAATTGCATCAGTAGTGAGATATCTACTGGATCGTTAGAAGGATCCCAACATTTTCCCAGACACCTTGGCAACAGATTTGATGTACGTGTTCCATTTCAGATCAGGAGTAACGATCAAGCCCAGAAGCTTGTCAAAACATCGAGTCTCCTCAAGATGAGAGTCATTCATTTCAATTGATGTCAGATGGGGATCAGAATGTTGATGATGTAAAGACAGAAGTTTTGTTTTAGATGCATTCAAAGTAACCAGCCACTTCTTTCCCCATTGCACCACATGCTCAAGATCAGAGGAGAGAGAATCAGAGAGAACTTGGTCGGTAACGGTCTTTGTTGTACTGCCGTAGATGGTAGTGTCGTCAGCATAAATTTTTACGAATGATCTAAGGATGTAATTTGGAAAATTATTGATGTAGATTAAGAAGATAGTTGAGCTCAGGATGGACTCCTGAGGGACTCCAGCATTAACACTCTGAGCTTCTGGTTGCTGCCCATTAACCACTACTCTTATGAATCTATCAGAGAGAAATGATTCAATTGAGACTACATTCCAAGCTATACCGTAGCTGGAGATCTTGTGAAGTAGACCTTTACGCCATACTCTATCAAAGACCTTTGATATGTCAAGAGCAACTGCCCTAGAAAGGAAGCCTCCGTCAAGAGATTAGCTAATCGTATGTGATATAACCTTAAGCACATCTGCTGTAGATCCAGCAAAACGCAAACCATATTGAATATCACTAAGAAGGCTGTCCTATCAGACAACTGATCTGCTTGATCTGTGTTAGTTAATAGAATTTCTTGTGTGCGGGGCGTTTGTTCAGTTGGCAAAGTGCTTGTTTCGCATGCAAGAGGCTCGGGTTTCGAATCCTGAGTTCGGATGTGTATAACTGATGCGCCCAAATGAGGGCGAAACTCGAGTCTTGGACTTCTGGTTCGTTGACTGCCATGGCTCTTGTGGGCTGCGACGTTGTTTGGCTGTGGAATTTATCATATATATATATATATATATATATATATATATATATATATATATATATATATATATATATATATATATGCTAACCGATCCTGTGTACCGGCTTTTGAGTATAGCATAGTCAATACTTATTCGAAAAAACACACTTTCTTACAAAAAAATCAAACTACAATTGTCAACCCTGGAAAATAACGAGTATTGGTGGACGTGGCCAAAATGAAATAATCTGGCTTCCATTGTCCAGTATTTTCTCGCAGTAACAACCAGCGAGGGCCACTGGCTGCCATTGTCACTGGATAACTGTCGCGGGAACTGAAGGTCACTTGCGGCTAGTGATGTTTTAATGTGTTTACAGGTGCATACTGGCGTTCACTATTGGTTATGACTAGTCTCGGTCTCTATTTAACTACGTCGAAATGTAATGGTCTATTTTCAGTGGCAAGTCTTAGTATCTATTGGTGTTTTTTCGACCGTTACTTGCGTTTGGTCGATCACTATCGATCATGACCAGTGTCGAGAACCATTCGACTTCTCAGAAATGAAATGATCTGTCTTCAATATTCGTGTACCATAATCCATGGTGTGACACTGAAATCCAGTCGCTTCACTGTTGATCACTAGCGATTATGACGGTTATTGACAGTAATTTTTGTATGGTTACTATCATTTTTAGCAGGGGCGCCCACTGGCTAAAACTGGCAGACAACTCGCCTGTCTTCAATCATCTGGCAATATCATCGCGTGGCGAGCACCGTCATCTATTGTGGTTTTTATTTCAAGGCTTGTAAATGAAATAATATGAAATATAACTAATACAATCTATAATAACTAATAAAAGTAACTAATATGGAATGTATCAGAAGAAAAAAGTTAATACATTCTCTTCCAGCACTGCTCTCTTCCGCCGATGCTAGGAAACTCCGCCGTTGGAGTCTTGCTTTGTGTGATTTCGGAACTTTTCTTCTAGTCTTTGCCTAAAAACACACACACTACAAGATGACAAGGGTTTAGATTCAGGGTTTTCCTTCTCCAAATATGTGTGTGTGTGTGTGTGTGTGTGTGTGTGTGTGTGTGTGTGTGTGTGTGTGTGTGTGTGTGTGTGTGTGCGCGTGTGTGTGTGTGTGTGTGTGTGTGTGTGTGTGTGTGTGTGTGTGTGTGTGTGTGTGTGTGTGTGTGTGTGTGTGTGTGTGTGTGTGCGTGTGTGTTTGTTTATGGTAATTCTCCAGAACTTCAAAGGGAGGCTAACAGGTACTACTCCTTGTCAAAGTGTGGCCTGGAACTGTGTAAGGCAGGGGCGTTTATCTTCCGAAGGTATTATACATACCCGCATACCTATACATCTACAGTATGACATTATCGTTTGCCGGGAAAAAGTCATTTGGTTGAGGACACCAGCTCCCCGATCAACGATATCAAACGATAGGTACATGGAAGCTTCAACGTCGGCTACAACCGGCTGGCATGGGTCGCTTCTTGACTCTTCATTGCGTGAAGGCAGCATTTCCAATGTCGACATTAAATGGCAGGGACCGCATGCTGAAATTTAATGCTTGTACAAAAATAGCGAACAAATACATGTTTATAAAAATATATAATTTATTTTACGTTTAACAATGGAGGAGCATAATTAGTCGTCGACCCATGCGTGCGGCAAAATCACTATTTTGCGTCTGTCGCACATAAGATGCGAGTCTCAACTGGTAAAAAAAAAGTGCAATCATAATTCAATTCTCCTCTCTGTCTTTATTGGAAGAAAGATAAAGGGAGTGAAAGAGAGAAAAAGAGAAAGAGATTGAAAGAAAAAGAGAAAGGGGACATTCATACCTAACGTTTAAACATTGTTTTGTTTTTGTATACCATAATGAGTTCTTTTGAGTTTGACCTTTCAAATTCTAAAGTCTTATATCGCTTTAACTTAGTTCAATATTATAAACAACTGTCATTCTTGGCTCGAGCAATACCTGATTGACAATAGTTACTGAAGCCGTCATGTTTTTCAATAATAACACCTTTCTTTCTCTCCTCCTCGCGAACACAGTCAGTCACTAGTTAGGTATAAGGTTCATTAATGTAGAAGTCTCAGCTCCCTGAAGGAGGGGTTTCCTCATTGTACCATAACAGAACGAAAGGAAATAAAAGATATAAAAAAGTATAGGAAATGACTGTCAGTTTAAAAGAATTAAAAAGTTATTTACATCGTTATATAAATCAGAGTCCATATTTGGAGGCTCTTTTTGAACCTATTCGACGAGAGGTACTTCATATATATATATATATATATATATATATATATATATATATATATATATAGTATGTGCGTATATAAAAATGCAAGATAACCACAGCTCTTCGCATAAGCCTGATGAATTTTAATGTGAATGAAACGCGGAATATTCTGTGTAGCTTAATTGCCATAACTTACTACCTAGCTCTACCTATGTATTGAGCACTATTGAAGTAAATACTTAAAGTTTACGCATAAAATTATGCTCTCGTATATTAATTTATGTGATTAAATGACGTAGTCATATATATATATATATATATATATATATATATATATATATATATATATATTGCTAGGCAAATCAAATAATTATATTTGCATCAGCAGCATTTTTATTAATATGTTGGCTTGTAACACCACTAGGATTTCAGCCAAAATATATGCGAAACATCTTCAGTAAATATTCAGTGTTATGATGTACTTATGTTAACGGAAAGAAGAACTATAAAGTTCATGGAAAACTAATATGTTCCTTTATCGAAGCCCTTCCGAAACTCCCATGCTCATATATTGTGAGTGTTCGCGGACAAGTAGAGAAGCTTAATGCATAATGTATATTATTATTATTATTATTATTATTATTATTATTATTATTATTATTTATTTATTTATTTATTTATTTATTTATTGGAGGTAGAAAACAGTGATAAACACGCATGAGTAAAATATCATGGATAAATTCAAATAAAAAAAATAGTTTGAAAGATAACTTTTTTTCGGTGCATCATGTGAAGCTTGAAGCGTGTCTGATCTTTGAAAGAGACCCGATTTAAAGAAAAAGTTATTAACTTGTTGAGAATAAATCCTTAAAAAATACGTCTATGAACAGATTAATCAATCTCTTGTTTTACTAAGAAAACTAAATGCAAGGTTTGACATCATATATGATAAATAAATTGTCTAAAATTACATCAAATTACAATTTGGTAAGTTTAGGAGAGCTGGAAAGAGTGATATACATATAACAAGAACTGTATTCATAGTTGTGTAAATATTTAACCGATAAACTACATAAAAATACTACTGGTCATATAACAGGAAATAGTAATCATACACCAAGGATGCTTCATAACGAGTAAAATATTTGTTTGGTTGCATAAATAACACGTACAGAAATGTGACAAGTTGAAATGCAGCATATTAATTTCAACTTGCTGACAAATTTCTATTACCTTTGCGCATGTGGAAATCATTCATAGCTTGAAGTGGTGCAATTGTAAATATTTCTTATCTATCTGTCGATCACTAAAACCGTAGAGAACGCGGTTGGGGCGCTAAATGTCTTGGTTTCGATTTTAGCTGATGGCACACAACGCATTTTTTAAATTCTGAAATCAGTATTATATATATATATATATATATATATATATATATATATATATATATATATATATATATATATATATATATATAAATTTTATTCAGAATATATAATTTTGTAAAACAAAAATTTATTATTTAAACAAGAAATACGAAGGGTGTGCAATAAGTAATGCCCGTGACCCACTTCCCATAGCAGTAGAGCAACGAAACTTGGCACAGTTATTAGTCTTTCTCTACATAGGAACCACCCAGAGTTATGCATTTGCGTTTGATGCAGCTCTGGACACCGTTTTTGTAGAACACCCCAGGTTGCTCCTCCAACCACGACGTGACTTCAGAAATAAAGGCTGCATCATCTGGGAAACGCTTTCCTTTCAAAAACAACTTCATGGCTGGGAAGAGGTGATAGTCAGAGAGTTCAAGGTCAGGAGAGTAGGGAGGATGGGGGATGATTTCATAACCACACGCCCGTGCTTCTGATCTGGCGACATGCGAGTTGTGGACCGGAGCGTTGTCCTGCAGGAAGAGGGTACTTTTGCTGATCTTGCCCCGCCTTTTAATTTTGATAGCTTCCCTTAATTTCCTCAAAAGTGGAGCATAATAGGCTCCTGTAATTGTGGTACCCTTTGCCAATAAATCTGTCATCACTACTCCGTCCTGGTCCCAGAGGACTGTGAGCATGGCCTTGCCAGCGGAATGCTGCACCCTTGCCTTCTTTGGAGGTGGTGAGTCCAAGTGCTTCCACTGCATTGACTGGGCTTTGGTCTCTGGATCATAGTGATGGATCCAGGTTTCATCCTGTGTAATTAGTCTTTTGAAAAACTTTGACTCATCTTCTTGACACATCTCCAAATTCATCCTCGAGCACTCGACGCGTTCTCGCTTCTGGAATGGTGTGAGCAACCTGGGAATCCATCTGGCAGGCACCTTATGCATATGCAAATGGTCATGAATGATAGTTTCCACAGAGCCTGTACTAATCTTGACATCTTGGGCTATTTGGCGAATAGTAATGCGCCGATCTTCCAAAATGGCAGCCTCAACTTGACGGACAGATGCCTCATCAATGGCAGGAGGCGGGCGACCAGGTCTGGTAGATGTTTCCACACACTTCCGGTCATGTTTAAATTCACGATGCCAACGTTTTGCAAGGTCATATGATAGGGGCATTATCACCATAAGTTTTTTTCATTTCATCAAAAGTCTCCTGTCGTGTGCGTCCTTTCAAATCCAAAAAAAAACGGATCACTGCTCGGCATTCAACAGGCTCCATTTCACACCTGACTCAGTTCAAACCTCTGTAAAACAGAAACCACAATTAGTGCAGAGCTGTAATTTGCCACATAACCCGTAGAGATATAACTCATTGCACATGCAAAATTTCAGCTAGATCAGACAACTGAAAGTGGCTCAGGGGCATTACATATTGCACGCCCCTCTTACAATATTCAAGGTAAGTTCCTTAATCCATGGATTTTTGATTTATGCTCATCTCCTCAGAGGAAAGTCATTAGTAAAACATGAAATCTAATTTTACTATTCAGCACATACATTGAAAATATATTAAAGATTGAATCTTTTTAGGGGACATAGAGAAAGAAATTAAGGCTTGAAACAAAAAAAGGATCTGAGATTTTGGTATCCAAATAGAATAGTATTTTACATTTTAATTCAGGTCAAGATATAAAAATAATTTTATAAAATCATCATTAGGTTTCTTTCTATATATTTATAAAGATTCAACAAAGAAATATAATTTGAGTATTTGTCTAAAGCATTTATAGTATATATATATATATATATATATATATATATATATATATATATATATATAAATGTAATTCTTGGTTCGTTCAACATCGATAAAACCACATTTCTACATTACCATTGAAATTGAAATTTTCAGAATATCTATCTGTAAAGTCAATGAATGTTTGCATGTTATTAAAATAATTTAACATTGCGAATTATAAAAATATTAATTAAAATATAAATATTTTTCGTAAGTCGTTTCTGCGAGACTACCCGGTTTTATTTCCGATAACTTCCATTTCAACTACTCTCGAATTACAAGATAAGTAAAAAAAAAAAAAAAAAGTACTCATGCAGAGAGTGATCCGTGCTGAAATAATAACGTTATTATTTAAAAAGACATTCTTAACATGGGGAAGGGAGGGTGTTTTGCACCTATTCTGTAATTTAACCTTACAATTGAATAAAAAAAAAAACATATAATAAAACTTTAATTAAACGTGGAAATACGATTTAAAAAATAGCGCGGATCACTCTCTGCATTAGCACAAAAAAATCCCATATTTTTTCAATTTAAATTCATTTATGTATCTTACCAATTTTTTTCATTTTAAATATCTTTCACTCATGAAACATTACGTTTTAATTGTTTAGTTTCTTTCACGGCATTGTTTACATAAAAAAAGTTTGTTTTAACTTTTTCTAAACTGTTTCATTTTTACGATATGCCTCAGCGTATTATAAACACTCTAACCTCCCCATGTTAAAAACAGCTTTCAAATTAAACACGTCCTTCCACAAACCTCGAAAGCCGTTCTTAACATGAGGAGGTTGGGGGTGTTCATTCCGAAAACCGTTTTAACATGGGGAGGTTAGGGTGTTTATAATATGCTGAGGCGAGTCGTAAAATTAACGAAGTTGCTATTTATTATTTATTGCAAAAATTGCTTGAAATTTATTTATTTGACAAAAAGATCTTGACAATTCAAAAGAATGTTTAAAATTATTTATTTGTTCGGAAAAAAAGCTATTTTATAAAAGTCCAATGTTGCTTTCATTTCAAAATTGTTTTCTTAAAATTATATTTTTTTACGCAAATTTTTCAATCAATGTTTTTACAATTATATTTCGATTCCCAGTAAAAAATTAAAAAATTAAAAACAACCCACTTCTCCGTTAAAAAAAACAATCATTTAAATTCATTTGTTGTTGGCCTTTCAAAGTTGCTTTAATTTAAAAAACCATATAAAATTATTTATTTGTTCGAAAAAAATACACACACACACAAACGAAAAAATAAACAAACAAAAAAACTAATAAATTTTTTGGTTTTGTTTTGGTTTTCAAATGGCGCTCGCCCAGTTTAAACTATTATGAATATGTCATTTCAATTTTCTGTTTTTAATAAAAAAAAAATGTTCCATGAAAAACTTTCCCGTTCTCATTAATTAAATCGAAACATTTCCAATTAAACAACTACAGATATATGTTCTTTTTCACTTTCTTTATTTACTTTTGTTCATAGTTTAATTTTTTTTTTTGGGGGGGGGGGGGCGAACAAATAAATAATTTTAAACATTCTTTTGAATTCTCAAGATTCATTTTCTCCAGTAATATAGGTTTACCAAGTTTCTGGAAGTAATAAATGATAATTTTAGTTTAATTTAACGTTTCCGGAAGTAATAAATATTAATTTTGGTAAATTTATTCTTTCCATTTCCGGAAGCAATCGTTGGCCATATAATGATGTCTACCCTAGATTTGGATAGCAAGTGCGTGAAAAAAATGGCGTCTCCAATTTCGTCAATAAAGGGTAGAAGCAACATTTTATTCATTATTGATTTATTCAAACAGTCCTTTGGAAAATAAATATTTAAAATAAAGTGATGTTCTCCTTGGGTGTTGAGTTCCATGGCGACCAACAGAATTATTTAATGGTCGCTCCCTTAGCCCCCCCCCCCTTAGTCAAGGCTAACACATGCGCACGTGACATTTATCATTTATTTACTTACGTTGGGTTTCGCACTTTTACAAACAGTATTTATTTACGTTGGCTTAACTCTTTTCATGAATAAAAAAGTAATTAAACCTGAATTTGTCACTTTTACAAACATTTATTTACGTTGGCTTAACTCTTTTCACGAATATTGAAAAAAAGGTTTTACTCTTTATGAATATTAAAAGAAAAAAGTTAATAAACATTTATAAATAATTTCTCAAAAACATTTGTAATTCATGTATTTGCTTACGTTGGCTTAACTCTTTTCATGAATATTTAAAAAAATAACTAAACCATGTATTGATAATTTTTCACTTTTACAGACATTTTTAATTTACATGAGTGGATAATTTTTTTGGTAAATATTTACATTTAGGTCCACCTCCACAATTTTCTTTTTAAATGACGACTTTTATTGATAAATAAATCTACTTCTCTGCAACGGGCATTGAACCCCTCCTTTTTTTTAAATAGTATTTTCGGGTGGGTATGCTGATAAAAAATATCAGTTAAATTTTGCAAATATTTTTTCACCCACCCCCCTCCAAAAATGGTGTTTATTCTGGAAGCTGTTCTTAAGATGAGGAGGTTGGGGGTAATTATAAGATGGATATTATCTAAAAAAAAAAATACCAAGTTTTTTAAATGGTTAAAATAATTTCTAACTTTTACAAACATTTTTTACATGCGCACATAAGCAACTATATTTTTATTAACTTTTTTTACTTTTTTTATTTAAAAATTAGTAAATTTCAATGAATAGAATAATAAATCATTTATCATTTTTTTTTTTTTTTTTTTTTTTTTAATTACATTTTCACCCCAAACAAGGCACATTGCCACTTTGGTGTAGGGGGCTACTATCAGGGGAAACATCTACTGGGGTACTATGTAGGGATTAGGGCAGCGAGATGTTGGTTCACGTTGCACTTGAACTTATGCATGTCAGTACAGTTGGGGAAGCAGTGACCCGGAATGGAATTCCAAAGTCTAGCAGTTCTGGGGAAGAAACTACTGGAGTAGAAGGATCTTTTACATCTAGGGATCTCTACAGTGTGGGGGTGGGATTTTGCAGCTTGTCGGGTCTGTCGAGGGTGTTCACGTCGTGGGGGCACAAGTGATTGCAGTTCTTCAGAGCATTCACCATTATAATACTTGTAGAACAGGCAGAGGGATGCAACGTTTTGACGATGGGACAGAGGCTGAAGTTTTGATGCCAGTTTAGGGCCTATCAGATTTGCGACTCTCTTTTGAACCCTGTCAAGGAGCGAGAGACTAGTAGCCGATGCACCGGCCCAAATATGACAGCAATACTCCATACATGGGCGAATAGTGGCCTTATAGAGGTACAGGATACTTTCGGGTGTTAAAAGTTTTCTAGCACGGTAGAGAGCGCCCACCTTCCTTGCAGCGGCCCTGGCAATGCCCTCGATGTAACTGTTCCAACTCATGTTTCCAGTGAACGTTAGGCCAAGGAGCTTGAGAGACGTACTCTCAGATAAAGAGTCGTTGGCCATTGCTATAGGTGGTAGAGAAGGTTTCTTGTAATTATTGAATGAAACCAGTTTTGTCTTGGTGGCATTGAACGTGACCATCCATTTTTGTCCCCATTCCACTACTGATTGGAGGTCATCCTCTAGTGTGTCTGCCATTACTTTAGATATATGTTCGTTTGTTTTCCTGTCGTGCCTGCTATAGAGGGTGGTGTCATCAGCATATATCCCCATCTCAGAGGCAATCTTGTCGGGGAGGTCATTTATGAATATCAGGAACAGCAGAGGTCCCAGGATAGATCCTTGGGGCACTCCTGCATTTATATCATATTGTTTAGATGTACGACCGTCGAGGACAACCTGGATTTTTCTCTTATCTAAGAAGGATTTAATTACGTTAAGTATTCTACCAGTGATACCGTAAGATCTAATCTTCCTGAGGAGACCCTCATGCCATACCCTGTCAAAAGCCTTAGATATATCTAGAGCTACCGCTCTTCCCTCTCCCGCTTTGTCCAGTGAATGGTATATGCGTTCAGAGATTACAGTGAGGATGTCTGCCGTGGAACGGGCTTGTCTAAATCCATATTGACGGTCGGTCAGAAGTTTAGCATCTGTAAGGTGCTGGACTAGAGCATGGTTAATTAAGGTCTCAAATATTTTGGCAAAAAGTGGGAGGAGGCTAATAGGGCGATAATTTAATGGGTCAGTTCTTTCGCCAGAATTCTTGAATACTGGTACTACAGAAGCAGTTTTCCAACAGCTCGGAAAGCAAGATTCATTAAGGCATTTGTTGTAGAGTTTGGAGAGAACTGGAGCTACTTCGGCTGAGCACTTTTTTAATAGCACAGCTGGGATGAGGTCGGGTTCACATGCTTTGGAAGTGTCAAGGTTTTTTATGATAGCATGCACCTGAGCAGGGGTGATTTTCAGGTCGTCTAGCGTGGCGTCTGTCAGCATAGGAAATTGAGGTAGGGGGTGGTTTAGAGGGTCCAGTGTGGAGTTTGAGGCAAACCGACTGGCAAGCATGTTAGCCTTCTCGGTTGCTGAGCAAAGAACCTCGTGATTGTTGGTTAGTGGGGGAATTGTTGATTGCCCATTATTTACTACACTGTTGTAGATTTTCCAGAAGTCACGAGTTCCTAGTTTTTGTGCTTCGATGCGTTTTTTCGTGGTTTCCGTAAATTCCCTCTTAGCTGTCGCTATTTCTTTCTTAACGTTACTTCTAGCTTCTATGTACTTCTGTCTGTTTGAACTGGACTTATGTCGATTAAACCTGCGGAATGCATGCTGCCTTTGAGCAATGGCAGTTGCGCAAGTCGAAGTAAACCATTGGGGAGAGTGGGGCTTGCTATAGAATTTCCGCATGGGAACATGCGCTTCGATTGCAGTTTTGAACCATTCAGTGGTCTCGGTTGCACACTGTTCAGCAGGAAGAGAACAAATATTTCCCCATGGGGCGTCTCTGATAAGATCTCTGATAGCTTCCCAGTCAGCCTTTTTATAATATCTCGTTGTTTTGAGCACTGGCTCTTCAGTTTTGGGTCTAGAGTTTAGGGCGATTTCAACCATTATCACCGCATGATCAGCGTTCCCAAGTGGGCTGTCGGCTTTCGTTACACAATCATCAGGAACTGTGGTCAAAAACAGATCTAATAGTGATGCGTGTTGTTCTTCCTGATCAGGGAAGCGGGTTGGAAAAGTAACAATTTGCGCTAGGGAGTGAGATACAGAGAAGCTATGAGTTGCGCTGCCTGCTGCATCCAGTAGAGAATCCAAGCCAGTTTTTGTGATGGACATTAAAGTCGCCAAATACATGTACTTGGGCGCTAGTGTCGAAGGAGAGTGCTGTGTCTATGCTGTCAGATACTTTGTTTATTATGGTGCAGTCTTGGGTCGAGGGAGAGCGGTAGAGAAAGTAAAAGTAGCTAATGTTGTGTTGCATGATTAGTCTAAAGCACATAAAGGCTTGATCATCCGTTTCTAGGTTTGTTTCTCTAGTCAAGGGAAGGGTATTACGAATGTAAACTCCAAGTCCGTGCATATGTCTGTCAGAGTCCTTACGGCAGAGTGGGAGATATCCAGGCATGTTAAAGTAGTTAGAGGGGATGGAGGAGTGTAGGTTAGTCTCACTTAGTGCTAAGATATCCGGGGTATTTGTTAGGAGAAATGCTTCAACATCAGCTAAATTAGTTCTAAGCCCACGGATATTTGTGAATGCAAGCCTCAAGGGAGGAGGCAAGTTTGATTTGTTTGACCCTAAGCCTGGTTTAAGCTTATTTTTAGATTGTACTGTCATCATGTTTTTTTTTAACGAGTTTCAGTTGGGTTAGGGGAAGCCGAACAGGAGGTTATGCAGAATATCACACATGCATCACAAGTAGACCATCAGCTGACCCTCCATCAACTAGGACTGTGGCCTCAGGAAAGCCCACCGGGGATGAGTGCAGGGTCCCTTTCCATGCGCGCCATGGCACTGCAAACATCCCGATATTATTCAACTGTTGATGGAGCAGCCGCTCTAAGCGCTACCAAAGAGTTAGGGCACCTGTACTACCAGTCGGAAACAGCAGCCAGTAACTGTCAATCCGGTACCCTCAACCCATCGGAGGAAGGTCAACCCAATCTAATTGCTCAGGCATATGTGGTACTCAAGCATTCTCAAGTGCCCAGCTTTAGGGGTGGGGTGTGTCGGGAGTGGGGAAACGGCGTTCATTGCCCTAGACAAGAAACAAGATCTACCATTGGGTGTTTCTGTCGAATCACTGTGATAGTATCTCTGCGCCTGACTAATAGGCAAAGAAGGAGTATGGAAGCCGGGCGATAGGCAGGACCTATCTACTCCTTGAGCATTTTAGGTTTGCAAACCGGTAATTTGATTGAGTCACCAGCTCTAGGAAGGTTGTCATCCAAGACTGAAGAGGCCTCCCTCCTCTTTGGTTTGGTTTCAGAGTTTTCCTTCTCCTAGACGGATGATCTGGAAAGATCTACTGGGTCCGTCACCACTGAGAGGGTTTGCTCCGCGCCTGGGTTCTAATCCAGGTATTTCTGCGACCCCGCGTGGTTAGTTAATGTTATTGGGTAAGTTTGTAGAGGTTATATCTGCTAAAATAGTTACACTCCTCAAAGTGGATTAGGGACATTGTTATTTCATTGTTACTGGATAAAGAGGTTGAGTAGAGCTCATGCAGTGTAAGCAACTATGATTGTAAGGAGGCTTGTTAGGAGGAGATAATGTGGTTTGAGGCTTTCTCTTTTGTATATATATATATTTTTTATTTTTTCCTTTTATTTTTATTTATTTATTTATTTATTTTTTATTCATGTGAGCTTGGGTCTAGTATAATATTAGAGTGTGAGTAGGTGTTAAGAATTGAACTACGAGTTGTGCCCAAGCTATATTTTAGATGATAGCAGGGCATGAGATGCGAGTGCAAATATAGTACGGGTAAAAACAGTAAGTTTTGAGTCATGTGTAATTTGGTAAATAGATATATGGGCTGGTTTTAGTAGGTAACCTGGTTAAAAAAGGCATTACTATGCTTCCATTTCCATTGTTACTGGGAGAGGGTATAGGTAAAAATTCGTGCTGTGAAAGCAGCTAAATTTGCTACAGTATTGGATTTGGGAGAGACGAGTTAATGTATGGTTAGATATAGTTTTGTAAGTTTAGGAATGGATGATTAGATATGGTTTAGTAGGTTTAGGATAAGGATAAAGTGTTAGGGTATGATTTACTTATTATTAGAAATTCTGATTTGGTGCCCAAACCGAATATTTAGTAAGACTGAAAGATAAGATATGCTCAGTATATATACAAGAGAACATTTGATATGGAGTACAGTTATACCTGATAGATATAGGTTATTGCATATGTTGTAAATATAGTTAAATATAGATGGATGGATAAGTAGTAATGTATACGAATGCATGGAATTTTGGACACTTTGAGTAAGTTGCCTTTAGACTACAACGAAGGAGAGTGACTTCGCCTTTCTCTTAATATCCGGAAGTTTTTATTTCAATGAGTACCGGTTTAGTTTGTGTAATGATTATTGCAATACTATCTCTTAATAAAGAGATATTAATGGTTGCTGTTCATTATAGATTACTTTAAGTCAATGTATAGGACTATGGCTAGTAAGTATTTACTTAGAAGCTTGGTTATGGGTTAGGAGTTTTAATCAGGGGCATACCTAGGAAATTTTGGTTGTTAATGGGTATCGATTTTCGAGTCTGTTAGGGTCAAGGGCGGAGAGCAAGGACCTCTCTAAGTTACGTGAAATGGATTAGGTTTAGTGGCAACTTGAGAAATAGAGCAGTTTGATTTGTTAGTGATCAGGAGAAAGAGAATTTAAGTAAAAAATAAAAAGGTTTGTCATGCAAAACAGACGATGCAGTCATCTTGGAGGTAAAGTATCTATAGGGGGTACTTAGTATACAACCAGCAGTATTTTTCAGTTTTGAGAGGAATTTTAGGTGCAATAGTTTCATGGTTTGTTGTACAAGTCCGTAGTCTAGGTCAGGGACGAAGCACTTCTAATATTGCAACTGGGTGTATCTAATTTTAAAAGTAGTTGAATAGAGTATTATGAGGTGTTCTACTTAGCTTAGGGATAGAAAGGAAATTTAAGGTAATATTCAGAGTGATATGTGTTTAATATGTGTTTTTGGTTTTGTGTTGAATGGAACTTTTTTTTTTCATTACAACAATAATGAACCAATTTAAATCTTCCGGCATGCGTTTAAGGGTTACGAAATTATCAATAAATCGTTTAATTACTAAGCCAACGTCAGTAAATAAAATAATCTTACGTGCGCATGCATTAGCCTTTACTAGGGGGGGGGCTAGGGGAGCGACCATTAAATAATTATGCTGGTCGCCATGGAACTCAATGCCCAAGAAGTACCTAAAGTGGCACTTATGGACTTATGTTATCGAGCTATTTTTTAAAATAGTATTTTCACACTAAATTAAAATTTTACTATATCTTTTTCTTTTATTAATTTGTTAGGTAAAAGTACAGATAACCCGATCGGTTTCTAATGTGTGGAAAATCTAGCTCCCCCCCCCCCAAAAAAGGGGTACTCTGGATAGTAATAAAAAATTAAAATTGCCTCAGTCTCGAAAGATTTCTCCTCTACTGAACGAGGAAAAATGGTGAAGTGTGTAGTTCACCTTCTGTTTCTCTCCCCCTCTCTCTCTCTCTCTCTCTCTCTCTCTTCCTCTCTTAATATCTCTCTATCCATCTCTTCCTTTCCCTCTCTCAATCTATTTTTCTCTCTATATCACTCTCTCCATCTCTCTTTGAGTCCCTTTCTCTCTCTAACTCCCTCTATCTCTCTCCTTTCGTCTGTCTCGCCCTCTCTGTTTCTAACTCTCCCCCTCTCTATGTCTATCAATCCCTTTATCTCTCTCTCTATCTCCTTCTCTTTCTCAATTTTCCTCTCACTTTTTCTTTTCTATCTATATATCTTCCTCTCTATCTGTCCATCTCTAATACCTCATCCTATTTTAGTTTCCTAAATTTATTACAGTGAATAAGGCATTGTCAAAACATGAATAAATCCTATTTTAGTCACCTAATTTACTGACTGTGGGAATAGAAATTATTTGGAAATTACTGCTACCTTGAACAGCACCAGAAGTAACTGGTAAAACCTTTCTAATTAAATTGGTTTTGGCAGCCATTCGGTAACAAAAGGACATAGCCTTAGCCCTTGCTGCATGAGGAATGCCTGCGACCTTGCTACCAAGTAGAAGAATTATTTATTCTATTTTGAAACATTCAATTTTTCAAAAATCTCATGTTCGACATCTCCAAAACATCCAATATGGGGAAAAATATTGCAGAAATGCAAACTTATTGCCTAGGAAGAATGCACAATGGTACGCAAAAAAAGTGGTCGATCCTTGCAAGATTTGCGTCGCAATGTCAGACCATTTGGGAATGCAGTGATATTGCTTGTAGGAGATTTCAGACAAATGTTACCTGCTATTCTTCAATCAACACCAGCAGATGAAATAAGTGCTTGCCTCAAATTCTCTACTTTTTTGTGCCATGTGAAGACATTAAACTTAACTCAAAATATGCATGTCCAGTTGCAGACTGTTCGATCCGCACATAAATTTTTGCATCATTTGTGGGAAATTGGGTACGGAAAAGTACCAGCTAATCAGAGATAAGGGCAAAATTCTTTGACTTTTAACTTCTGTAATTTTATTACATCAAAAGAAGAGTTAGTTTAAAATGTCATTGCCGATATTCAAATTATAAAAATTCAACTTGACTGAGTGAACGAGCTATTCTTGCAGGTCAATACAAAGACGCCCACGCTATTATTCAATGTAAAATTCCAAGTGAGGTAGTCAAATACAAATCCATCGACACTTTTGTGAAAGCAGATAAAGTGGTTAATTATCCAACAGCTACATTTGCCAGGGATGCCACCGCATGTATTGCAACTGAAATTTGGCGTACTAATTATTATGTTGTGAAATATAGACCAATCCAAGCTTTGCAAAGGCACATGGCTTGCAGTAAAAAATTAACAAACAATATCATAGAAACAACAATCATAACAGGACTTTTTACAGATGAATATATCTTCATTCCATGCATTCCTATGATTCCACCGGATTAATCTTACACTTTAGGAAATTGCACTTTCCAATTTTATTGTCGTTTGCAAGAACCATCAACAAAGCACAGGAAAACAATATTTACAATTGTGTGGCTTACAGTTACACACGGACTGTTTTTTTCACATGGACAATTTATGTTACGTATTCAAGAGTCACCAAACCAGAAAATCTCTACATCAGCTAAGAAAATGGAACAACAAAAACTGTGTACCCATACGAAATGGAAAATTATAACGTATAAGAAACATGCTTTATCTCATTTTGGAACTTTTTCCATTGCGCCAATTTCAGCCACAGCAACGCGTGGCAGGTTACAGCAGGTATATATATATATATATATATATATATATATATATATATATATATATATATATATATATGTGTGTGTGTGTGTGTGTGTGTGTGTGTGTGTGTGTGTGTGTGTGTGTGTGTGTGTGTGTGCTTTTAATGCTTTAGGCAAATACTCGGATTTTATTCCTTTGTTATACGTTTATAAATATATATATATATATATATATATATATATATATATATATATATATATATATATATATTAAAGCAACAAAATCCGTGTATTTTCAAAACATTTAAAGCACATGGTCGTTTCAAATGTAATTTCTCCGACTTTTATTTTTTTCCGAATCGATCATTGAGATTGCATAGTGCAGCGTTATAATGACTGAACTCATGCATTCATGATCTGCAAGTTTTTATGTTGCAGATATTGACATAGTGATTATTCGTATTATTTGGCAATAAGGATAGAGATAGATATACATTAATATATAGTAATAATTAGTAATAAATAGAGATATTTACAACTAGAAATTTAAAAAAACTAGAACTGTTCGCAAAGACCCGTGGCGCAGTGGTTAGAGTACTGAGGAAAATCAATTGTAAAAGTGATATTCTCCTGAAGATTGAAGGTTCAATCCCCAGTGTGGGCGACCGAAATATACATTTGCGAATTTCTTAGGACCTCTATCTATATACATTTGCAAATTACTTAGGACCTCTTGGCTGACGGAACAAAATCACGCTACCCTCATGAAGTAACTAAAGGGTTTCTGTTGTCTCGGCCCGCTTCCTCGGTTGTTTTGAAAAACCTATCTTTTCTCATAGGCTCCAAAAACTAGACTCAACTAAAACTTTCACTAACAAAGTATCCTCTTAAGATACAAGTCAGTTTAAAGTCACCTCCCCGTCAGATTGTTCGCGGTTAAGGTATTTTTAAATCGTTGTTATTCCAGGACCTATTTGTTTAATTTTAATGTAAACATTGACTCTTCTAGTTTATTCCAATATAAACATTCATCTCAACAACAAACCAATCTATTCCAAACTGCATGGCCATCGGGCATCGTCCGGGATTGCCTTATGCAACAACAACACTACCTACTAACGAGACGATCACTAAAGTGTCCTGGGATATAATTAAATGGCGATAAAACGAAGATTTTTGAGTATTAATGAGTAAAATTTGGATAGGTAGACATATGACGTCAGAAAGAAATTCTAAGGAGAAGCTGTGTGTTAATGTGATTATGCCGATTAAAAATACATGCAAATTTTAATCGATTGAAAATATACTAATAGCAGAATATAACTTATCATTTATTCATATATAGAAAGTGGGCTATTCTTTATACAAAGGAAATCATTTGGACGGCATTCATCAGGCCAACAACGTATTTTCGTACTCATTATACTGACCGAGAATGCACCTTTTAACTGAGGAAGCCTTTGACAAAATGCACATGTCTCAATTCCTCTGGTATTAAAAAGCTTCAGTTCACCGACACCGTACAGAAGATAAAATTGTGGACATCGTGTGACGAGCCGAACGTTTTCGTGGCCGACGCAGAAATGGCACTGCGCGTGCGCAACTGGACGGAAAGCGAGGGTCATACACATTTGCATACCTATGGGCCACTGGGGCATAAAATACGGTCAATTTCCTTGTGTGGGTAGTATTTGTTTTAGAGTCAGGCAGATTCCCGCGCGTAGTTCGTTTCAGAAGAAAGAGAGGGAGAAAATGTAAAAGTCGACCAAAAACAAAACAAAAAGGCAAACACAAAAATATAAGATAATGCTGTCTTTAACGAAGAAGCAAACGGAGGCAAAACGCAGACAGTATGAATAAAAAAAAAAAAAAGAACAACCAAATAAGTAGAAATAAAAACAAGCTTTGAAATATTGACTTTTAAACGAATTTTGTTTGGTGGTAGATAATATTTCTGAAAACGATCTTTCCCGATTTTTTTTTTTTTTTTCATTTCTAACACTAAAAGCAAAATCATTTTTCTTCGCTCTGCTCTTATTACATTGACACCTGAATGCGTTCAACGTGTATATAAAAAAACACATGGTCATTGAATACATATTATTACACACCTACTTAATGTAAGTATCCTTATCTGGGCAAGATATTTGTCCCTTGATAAATCTGTTTATTCCCCTCTCATGTTGAAATGATGTGGCACAAGGGTGGTATTTGAAATGTAAGTTTCATAGAGGAAGAGCGCAAACCCTCAAAGAAAGGAATAATCCTGGGAAGGATAAACACCAGAGGTCATGGATGTATAGAAACCGGTGATAGCAGACCTAAACGGGCCCACCAAAAAAATAAATCGATCAAGGAAACTCGGGAAAATAAAGACACCCGGAGAAATAAACTCCCCAACCAGGGCTCCGTAATGGAGTGTATAGTTAAAATAAGGGGTAGACTAATAGGCATTGATTGACACTGGATGTTTGAGGAGATAAAAACACATAAAGGAGATTTAAGGGATTCTAAGCTAACAGTTACTAAAAAGAATGGCCGATTTGCCTATCAAAATGAAGAAGGCGAAAATTCGTCAAGGTTTTATATCACCCCAGACTTAGATCGGGAGTTGATATTATGTGCAGACTGGTTGCAAAGAAACCAAGCCTAAATAACCTTTCGCCCTAACCAATTAAGGATTAGAGGGATGAACATCCCACTTGGTAATAATACCGGTGGTAGAGTTGAGTTACCGCCATGCACCGCATCCATACATACTGTTAGAGTAGTTTCTAACAAACAAAAAAGAATCCACCACGCCAATATCGATCCTCAGTCCAAAAAAGGAAACCTATGATAAAGGCAATAAAGGTATGCCCCCACCTATCCACACCACAGGTATCTGTGAACCGTAAAAGCCTAAGAAAAGTTGACAGCTTTCCTCAAGATTTTTCCTTTCAGAAAAAGAAGGAACTTTCGATGATTAATTCACCCACAAAAAAAATCAAAGCACTCTCAGACTCGTAGGAAATACCTGCATAGCCCACCATCCACAGAATTATCGAATTTACCCCTCCGAACATATTAAGTAGTAGCCGACTACAAAACAAAAAACTTTTGAAAACAGCCAAGAACTTTGAAAAAAATATATATATGTATATATACATATATATATATATATATATATATATATATATATATATATATATACAGAAGCAAAGAGGGATTATCACCAACACACACACGCGCGCGCCCACACACAAATGTGGAAAAATTCAAAACAAGTAAAGTCAATAAAAATCAAATGACTATAAAACTAAACAGTGGACGACTAATGTTTTTTTTCAAAAAAAAATAAATAAATAAATAAAATAAATAAATAATAATAATAATAATAATAATAATAATAATAATAATAACAATAATAATAATTTATTTTAAAAACTGATCAAAAGAATTTATGTTTAAAAAAGGTTTATAATTCATAATTGAGAGAAAAGAGAAAGAATTTTTAAAATAACCATTGTGCAAACGACCCGACGATATCATAACATTTGCTAGTGAGAGCAAAGGTCACAAAAAAGAGGGGGACGAAATGTGGCACAATGATGTAGCCACTTTTGAGGGAGCTGGGGGTGTCTACATTAATAACCCCTATATCTAGCTTCTAACTTTGTGTCTTATTTTGTGATGAAGTTAAAAACGTTTCGTGCAGGTGGTTTGTGGGTTTGGGAAGGTTAGAGCATGTCGGCTGGGTTTGAATGGTAGGTGTTATGAAACTTTAGCAGTGTCAGAATCATTCAAGAAAGGTCAGATTACACGCGGATATCTGAAGTTAAAAAAAAACATTGCGTAAAACGCATATATATATATATATATATATATATATATCCTCTCTCTCTCTCTCTCTCTCTCTCATTCCCTTTCCCTTTCTTTCAATGAAAAAAGAGAGAATTAAATATAATTTTATTGTTTTAAGTTAGTTGAAGCTTGGGTTCTGAAGTCGGCGGACGCGACATAGCATGCGTCTGGTTTCAACTGGTATTTATAAAAATATGCTCCTCATTGTTAAATCTTAAATAAATTATATTTTTATAAAAATACATTTGTTCGCTATTTTTGTATAAACGTTAAATTCCAGCATGCCATTAATGCCGACGATGGAAAGATGCCTGTGACGACACAATGAAGACAAGAAGCGACCTATGCCAGCTGGTTATAGCCGACGACATCTCGACTTGTTTTTGTTGATGTTTCCATGTTAGATATCGTTGGCTATCGTTTATTCCCCCGGTGAACTGGTTACGTTCCCAGGACACTCCTCAACAAAGTAACTCAACCCGGGAAAGCGATAGTGTCATATAACGATAAAACAGAGACAGGCTCGCAACGTCTCTTCTGTGAGAAAGAGATTGCAGGGATGAGAAAAGGGGATTCCCCCATTAGGTTACGAAGTCTGTTTTGAACTCTGTCAAGGCAGATAAATGTTTCTAGCAGCTCCTGCCCAGATGTGGCAATAAATAGTACTCCATCCTTGAACGTACCTGGCACTTATATCGGAAGAGAATTGCATCAGTAGTGAGATATCTACTGGATCGTTAGAAGGATCCCAACATTTTCCCAGACACCTTGGCAACAGATTTGATGTACGTGTTCCATTTCAGATCAGGAGTAACGATCAAGCCCAGAAGCTTGTCAAAACATCGAGTCTCCTCAAGATGAGAGCCATTCATTTCAATTGATGTCAGATGGGGATCAGAATGTTGATGATGTAAAGACAGATGTTTTGTTTTAGATGCATTCAAAGTAACCAGCCACTTCTTTCCCCATTGCACCACATGCTCAAGATCAGAGGAGAGAGAATCAGAGAGAACTTGGTCGGTAACGGTCTTTGTTGTACTGCCGTAGATGGTAGTGTCGTCAGCATAAATTTTTACGAATGATCTAAGGATGTAATTTGGAAAATTATTGATGTAGATTAAGAAGATAGTTGAGCTCAGGATGGACTCCTGAGGGACTCCAGCATTAACACTCTGAGCTTCTGGTTGCTGCCCATTAACCACTACTCTTATGAATCTATCAGAGAGAAATGATTCAATTGAGACTACATTCCAAGCTATACCGTAGCTGGAGATCTTGTGAAGTAGACCTTTACGCCATACTCTATCAAAGACCTTTGATATGTCAAGAGCAACTGCCCTAGAAAGGAAGCCTCCGTCAAGAGATTAGCTAATCGTATGTGATATAACCTTAAGCACATCTGCTGTAGATCCAGCAAAACGCAAACCATATTGAATATCACTAAGAAGGCTGTCCTATCAGACAACTGATCTGCTTGATCTGTGTTAGTTAATAGAATTTCTTGTGTGCGGGGCGTTTGTTCAGTTGGCAAAGTGCTTGTTTCGCATGCAAGAGGCTCGGGTTTCGAATCCTGAGTTCGGATGTGTATAACTGATGCGCCCAAATGAGGGCGAAACTCGAGTCTTGGACTTCTGGTTCGTTGACTGCCATGGCTCTTGTGGGCTGCGACGTTGTTTGGCTGTGGAATTTATCATATATATATATATATATATATATATATATATATATATATATATATATATATATGCTAACCGATCCTGTGTACCGGCTTTTGAGTATAGCATAGTCAATACTTATTCGAAAAAACACACTTTCTTACAAAAAAATCAAACTACAATTGTCAACCCTGGAAAATAACCAGTATTGGTGGACGTGGCCAAAATGAAATAATCTGGCTTCCATTGTCCAGTATTTTCTCGCAGTAACAACCAGCGAGGGCCACTGGCTGCCATTGTCACTGGATAACTGTCGCGGGAACTGAAGGTCACTTTCGGCTAGTGATGTTTTAATGTGTTTACAGGTGCATACTGGCGTTCACTATTGGTTATGACTAGTCTCGGTCTCTATTTAACTACGTCGAAATGTAATGGTCTATTTTCAGTGGCAAGTCTTAGTATCTATTGGTGTTTTTTCGACCGTTACTTGCGTTTGGTCGATCACTATCGATCATGACCAGTGTCGAGAACCATTCGACTTCTCAGAAATGAAATGATCTGTCTTCAATATTCGTGTACCATAATCCATGGTGTGACACTGAAATCCAGTCGCTTCACTGTTGATCACTAGCGATTATGACGGTTATTGACAGTAATTTTTGTATGGTTACTATCATTTTTAGCAGGGGCGCCCACTGGCTAAAACTGGCAGACAACTCGCCTGTCTTCAATCATCTGGCAATATCATCGCGTGGCGAGCACCGTCATCTATTGTGGTTTTTATTTCAAGGCTTGTAAATGAAATAATATGAAATATAACTAATACAATCTATAATAACTAATAAAAGTAACTAATATGGAATGTATCAGAAGAAAAAAGTTAATACATTCTCTTCCAGCACTGCTCTCTTCCGCCGATGCTAGGAAACTCCGCCGTTGGAGTCTTGCTTTGTGTGATTTCGGAACTTTTCTTCTAGTCTTTGCCTAAAAAACACACACTACAAGATGACAAGGGTTTAGATTCAGGGTTTTCCTTCTCCAAATATGTGTGTGTGTGTGTGTGTGTGTGTGTGTGTGTGTGTGTGTGTGTGTGTGTGTGTGTGTGTGTGTGTGTGTGTGTGTGTGTGTGTGCGCGTGTGTGTGTGTGTTTGTTTATGGTAATTCTCCAGAACTTCAAAGGGAGGCTAACAGGTACTACTCCTTGTCAAAGTGTGGCCTGGAACTGTGTAAGGCAGGGGCGTTTATCTTCCGAAGGTATTATACATACCCGCATACCTATACATCTACAGTATGACATTATCGTTTGCCGGGAAAAAGTCATTTGGTTGAGGACACCAGCTCCCCGATCAACGATATCAAACGATAGGTACATGGAAGCTTCAACGTCGGCTACAACCGGCTGGCATGGGTCGCTTCTTGACTCTTCATTGCGTGAAGGCAGCATTTCCAATGTCGACATTAAATGGCAGGGACCGCATGCTGAAATTTAATGCTTGTACAAAAATAGCGAACAAATACATGTTTATAAAAATATATAATTTATTTTACGTTTAACAATGGAGGAGCATAATTAGTCGTCGACCCATGCGTGCGGCAAAATCACTATTTTGCGTCTGTCGCACATAAGATGCGAGTCTCAACTGGTAAAAAAAAAGTGCAATCATAATTCAATTCTCCTCTCTGTCTTTATTGGAAGAAAGATAAAGGGAGTGAAAGAGAGAAAAAGAGAAAGAGATTGAAAGAAAAAGAGAAAGGGGACATTCATACCTAACGTTTAAACATTGTTTTGTTTTTGTATACCATAATGAGTTCTTTTGAGTTTGACCTTTCAAATTCTAAAGTCTTATATCGCTTTAACTTAGTTCAATATTATAAACAACTGTCATTCTTGGCTCGAGCAATACCTGATTGACAATAGTTACTGAAGCCGTCATGTTTTTCAATAATAACACCTTTCTTTCTCTCCTCCTCGCGAACACAGTCAGTCACTAGTTAGGTATAAGGTTCATTAATGTAGAAGTCTCAGCTCCCTGAAGGAGGGGTTTCCTCATTGTACCATAACAGAACGAAAGGAAATAGAAGATACAAAAAAGTATAGGAAATGACTGTCAGTTTAAAAGAATTAAAAAGTTATTTACATCGTTATATAAATCAGAGTCCATATTTGGAGGCTCTTTTTGAACCTATTCGACGAGAGGTACTTCATATATATATATATATATATATATATATATATATAGTATGTGCGTATATAAAAATGCAAGATAACCACAGCTCTTCGCATAAGCCTGATGAATTTTAATGTGAATGAAACGCGGAATATTCTGTGTAGCTTAATTGCCATAACTTACTACCTAGCTCTACCTATGTATTGAGCACTATTGAAGTAAATACTTAAAGTTTACGCATAAAATTATGCTCTCGTATATTAATTTATGTGATTAAATGACGTAGTTATATATATATATATATATATATATATATATATATATATATATATATATATATATATATATATATATATTGCTAGGCAAATCAAATAATTATATTTGCATCAGCAGCATTTTTATTAATATGTTGGCTTGTAACACCACTAGGATTTCAGCCAAAATATATGCGAAACATCTTCAGTAAATATTCAGTGTTATGATGTACTTATGTTAACGGAAAGAAGAACTATAAAGTTCATGGAAAACTAATATGTTCCTTTATCGAAGCCCTTCCGAAACTCCCATGCTCATATATTGTGAGTGTTCGCGGACAAGTAGAGAAGCTTAATGCATAATGTATATTATTATTATTATTATTATTATTATTATTATTATTATTATTATTATTATTATTATTTATTTATTTATTTATTTATTTATTGGAGGTAGAAAACAGTGATAAACACGCATGAGTAAAATATCATGGATAAATTCAAATAAAAAAAATTGTTTGAAAGATAACTTTTTTTCGGTGCATCATGTGAAGCTTGAAGCGTGTCTGATCTTTGAAAGAGACCCGATTTAAAGAAAAAGTTATTAACTTGTTGAGAATAAATCCTTAAAAAATACGTCTATGAACAGATTAATCAATCTCTTGTTTTACTAAGAAAACTAAATGCAAGGTTTGACATCATATATGATAAATAAATTGTCTAAAATTACATCAAATTACAATTTGGTAAGTTTAGGAGAGCTGGAAAGAGTGATATACATATAACAAGAACTGTATTCATAGTTGTGTAAATATTTAACCGATAAACTACATAAAAATACTACTGGTCATATAACAGGAAATAGTAATCATACACCAAGGATGCTTCATAACGAGTAAAATATTTGTTTGGTTGCATAAATAACACGTACAGAAATGTGACAAGTTGAAATGCAGCATATTAATTTCAACTTGCTGACAAATTTCTATTACCTTTGCGCATGTGGAAATCATTCATAGCTTGAAGTGGTGCAATTGTAAATATTTCTTATCTATCTGTCGATCACTAAAACCGTAGAGAACGCGGTTGGGGCGCTAAATGTCTTGGTTTCGATTTTAGCTGATGGCACACAACGCATTTTTTAAATTCTGAAATCAGTATTATATATATATATATATATATATATATATATATATATATATATATATATATAAATTTTATTCAGAATATATAATTTTGTAAAACAAAAATTTATTATTTAAACAAGAAATACGAAGGGTGTGCAATAAGTAATGCCCGTGACCCACTTCCCATAGCAGTAGAGCAACGAAACTTGGCACAGTTATTAGTCTTTCTCTACATAGGAACCACCCAGAGTTATGCATTTGCGTTTGATGCAGCTCTGGACACCGTTTTTGTAGAACACCCCAGGTTGGTCCTCCAACCACGACGTGACTTCAGAAATAAAGGCTGCATCATCTGGGAAACGCTTTCCTTTCAAAAACAACTTCATGGCTGGGAAGAGGTGATAGTCAGAGAGTTCAAGGTCAGGAGAGTAGGGAGGATGGGGGATGATTTCATAACCACACGCCCGTGCTTCTGATCTGGCGACATGCGAGTTGTGGACCGGAGCGTTGTCCTGCAGGAAGAGGGTACTTTTGCTGATCTTGCCCCGCCTTTTAATTTTGATAGCTTCCCTTAATTTCCTCAAAAGTGGAGCATAATAGGCTCCTGTAATTGTGGTACCCTTTGCCAATAAATCTGTCATCACTACTCCGTCCTGGTCCCAGAGGACTGTGAGCATGGCCTTGCCAGCGGAATGCTGCACCCTTGCCTTCTTTGGAGGTGGTGAGTCCAAGTGCTTCCACTGCATTGACTAGGCTTTGGTCTCTGGATCATAGTGATGGATCCAGGTTTCATCCTGTGTAATTAGTCTTTTGAAAAACTTTGACTCATCTTCTTGACACATCTCCAAATTCATCCTCGAGCACTCGACGCGTTCTCGCTTCTGGAATGGTGTGAGCAACCTGGGAATCCATCTGGCAGGCACCTTATGCATATGCAAATGGTCATGAATGATAGTTTCCACAGAGCCTGTACTAATCTTGACATCTTGGGCTATTTGGCGAATAGTAATGCGCCGATCTTCCAAAATGGCAGCCTCAACTTGACGGACAGATGCCTCATCAATGGCAGGAGGGGGGCGACCAGGTCTGGTAGATGTTTCCACACACTTCCGGTCATGTTTAAATTCACGATGCCAACGTTTTGCAAGGTCATATGATAGGGGCATTATCACCATAAGTTTTTTTCATTTCATCAAAAGTCTCCTGTCGTGTGCGTCCTTTCAAATCCAAAAAAAAACGGATCACTGCTCGACATTCAACAGGCTCCATTTCACACCTGACTCAGTTCAAACCTCTGTAAAACAGAAACCACAATTAGTGCAGAGCTGTAATTTGCCACATAACCCGTAGAGATATAACTCATTGCACATGCAAAATTTCAGCTAGATCAGACAACTGAAAGTGGCTCAGGGGCATTACATATTGCACGCCCCTCTTACAATATTCAAGGTAAGTTCCTTAATCCATGGATTTTTGATTTATGCTCATCTCCTCAGAGGAAAGTCATTAGCAAAATATGAAATATAATTTTATTATTCAGCACATACATTGAAAATATATTAAAGATTGAATCTTTTTAGGGGACATAGAGAAAGAAATTAAGGCTTGAAACAAAAAAAGGATCTGAGATTTTGGTATCCAAATAGAATAATAATCCTTGAATAGAATCGAATGGTGTTCATTGGTTTCAGATTGGTTGAAGATTTCCTTATTGAAAGTAAATTGCAATTCTGTTCGATATAGTATCCAAAGTATCAGGTAATAATCCGTTGGTAATGCAGAATTTTAGATTTATTTTGTCTCATTTTTTGGTGGTGCAAGGTCCGAAGAAAAATATTCTCTTTTATAAGGTAAAATCCGACTGTTCAAAATGAATATTCCAATCAGCTAAAATATCATGGTAAAATAAAGGAAATTGGAATTTAAAACAGGTTAAATATTTTATTTTAAGATTTGATTTAAAATAAATATAAAAAAAATAAAGATTTAAAAAATAAACGGTAATTTTTTTAAATACCACTTAAACACATTTTTTAATTAAATGAAGAGTAAAAATGAAGGGAAAATTACAATAAAGATTATATTCTGAGCCAATGTTTAATTAAAAAGGAAAGGGAGGAAGAAATGAAAGCAAAGAGTCAAAACGGAAGTTATTTTTAGTATAGCGTACGAGAAAGGGAGATGTAGAATTTTAATTTAATAGAAAAAATATATAAGGCGGTTTATATGAGTAAAATTATTAGCAATAAAACTACATAATTAGACAAGCCACGAAGTACTATAAATATTTGATATAATCTTAATTGAATAAATCACTGCTGAGGTCATTGGGTAGGTAGAAAAATGCCATATGTATAGTCTATAAATTATGAAACTAAAATATTAAAAAATCTTAAAGATCTAGAATAATTATAATATTCGTTGGTGTGCATGAGGTAATCATATTAAAAGATGATAAGTATTAATATACATAGGATTTTTAAGATAATTTTAGATATTTTAAAGCAATATATATTTTTATTTTAATTAATTTTATTTGTCTTATTAAATTCTAGCCGGATAATATTAGGATTTAATTGATAGATCTTAGATGAATTGTACGGGATTGCAATTCTGAACAAGAAAGGAGATTGTGGTGGTTGGGAAGATTAGGTTATATTTCCATTTAAATTGGGGAAAGTAGTTCACAGACATATTAATAAAGCTATAATTGAATATGTGAATTATGAGTTAGAATGGCAGAATGAAGGGTGGTTTTAATAGTGCTATATGTAGATGAATATAAGTGCAAAAATAATATTAAATGGTGTTTCTAAAAGTATCACTTAAAAACCAAGATTTGACATGTAAATTATAAACATGTAATTTTGGGGATATTAAAAGAAGAACGTGTAAAAGGGCACATAATCAATACAACTGATTAAAATATTTCTAATGTGCATAATAGATTATATATAAGAGAACATGGTAAGCTTGAGTATGTTGAGTAAACGATCGTGTGTAGTGGTATCATTTTTTATTGTCTAAGGTTAAATTATAAATGTTATTTCAAATGGGCTGTATTTAAATTTTCTCTTGTGTTTGCATTGAGGGATCAATTAGTTTTTAGTTTTTGTGTAGGTTTATGGAAAGTAATTAACTGCTTCAGAGATGCAAAGATTATCAAATTTAGACCCTAGTGTGTATGAATTTGCTTTATATAATATATATATATATATATATATATATATATATATATATATATATATATATATATATCCAATAGAGAGTTGGATCTGTAGTAATAGATATGAGATCTGCATGAGTTAATATTTGAGCGTATCTTACGATCGGGAAAGGTCGAACGCCCCCCTGCTAGTTCATATATATATATATATATGTGTGTGTGTGTGTGTGTGTGTGTGTGTGTGTGTGTGTGTGTGTGTGTATAATTCAAAAATTTATTCTTTTCTTTTTTCTATTCTTTTCAATATGGACTCGTCTTTACTTAACGCAAATGTTAAACGCAGCCTTTGAACATTTAAACGCCATGTGCAAAGCCATAGCTCTTAACAGGAAAGCATAAATTATTAAACGCCATTTTTATTGTATTGAGCAGTTCATTCTAATGCAATTCAGATAATCGGGCCGCGAGGATGGGGCGATACGTGAACAAGCGGTAACCAGGAAAAGACCCATCTTCATTGAATTGACAATATTTATAAGAGCTTGGCAGAAAAACAGCATCAATACAAGATAGAGAAACACGAAGATCTAAAGAAAAAAAGATTTCCTTGCAGACTCCCTATGGCAACTTTTAAGCCAGATTGGAATTAAAGACCGAAAAAGTGTCGCAGCTAGTAAACGCCACAGAGAGATAACTGAACAATGCGGAATATGGCTAAGGGCAAAAAGGATTACGGCATTATACGGTAGCAAGTGTCTACAGTGTACTTATCTCTGCGAGTAGATTTATTTATTCATTTATTTAATGATTTCAGTCAGTTAATTATGTATTAATTTTAAATTTATATATATATTTTATTTGTTTTATTTTATTTATATATTCATTTATTATTATTATTATTATTATTATTATTATTATTATTATTATTGTTGTTGTTGTTGTTGTAGTATTAGTAGTAGTATTTTTTTTCTTTTCGATATGAACGCATCTTAATTTAACGAATATGTTAGAGGCAGTTTTTGAACATTTAAACGACACACGTAAAACCGTTGTTCGTAACCGGAACCGCTTAATCATCAAACGTATATATATATATATATATATATATATATATATATATATATATATATATATATATATATATAATGCGTCGGGTATGTTGAAACGAAATTGATAAAATGCTTGACCATAAACGCATGAGAACTAAAATACAAATTATTTATTTAAAACTGTATGTTACTTATTTCAGAGACGGGTGAGGGTTTCATTAACATGGATTTACACTTACTATTTAGAAGATGGCATTATAATCATTCAAAAAATCCCGGCGATTATCAAACTGAAAACATTTCGAAAAAAATGGAATCCAACGATCGCTGTTTCCAACGATATCCAACCTGGATTTGAATTTACTTTGTGTTCCGTTGATATAAGTTTGATGATTGTAGGAGATAAAATATAGAATAATTTATTTATTATGAGTGTTGATTATAAATATTTGTCAATATGTATTTACAATGAATATACATATATATGTATATGTATATATATATTTATATATATATGCCTATATGTATTTATGTATATGTGTGTATGTATGTGTGTACGCATGCATACATAGGCAGACATAAGGGTATAACAATTAAAAAAACATAAGACGAAATAAAAGGAAAATTAGAGAGCTTGACTGGTTTCGTTCAGATCAGCGAACGTCTTCAGAAATAAGTGATGGTTTGAAATGTATTGCAAAAAAAAAACGGGAAAGCAAGGAAAGAAGTCTAGAAACAAAATGCGTTTGGCACGTGCTTAATTATTTGAAAAAAAAAATTAAGGTGTGTGATAAAAAGACATTAGTTGGGGAAATAAAGGAGAATTAATAACAAGAAAATTATAAGAACAGGAAAAAATGGAAACATTGATGAAATGGAGTAAAAATAAGTCAAAAAAGATGTAAAAATAAATAGTAATTAACCGAGAGTTGAGTTTGTTACGAACGGAATCAGCTATATTCCATTGTTTGAAGAATAAGAACCGAGCCTCAATTTTAAATTATGAAGGATTGAAGTACTTTCGATGCACTTGTAGCATGGGCAATAATACGCAGCTTTGGAATGAAAATCGTGAATCAAAATGTTCCTATATATTATTAGTGCGTGAGTGAGGATTTTGTATATGAGGCTCAGTTTAAGATCATATACGACATTTGATATTTCTGACCGCCCACCAATATAAATAACATGCGGCACATCTGATTGTATGCTAGCTGGGAAACCTGATGTTGCCCGGAATTAAATGAGAATCAACGAATGTTGTCTACTAATATTTTTATTATCATCGTAATCAGGAAAGTCGACCATTTTTCAATCACATCGATTGATTGCCTGGTCTAGTTAGGTTAGGGTTAGAATATGTGTAAATATCACAAAGCTCAACAAGTGCGCAAAACGCGAACTACAAATGCTACCCTCGGTTGACAAGCTTTTGGCCCAGTTAGGGGAAGTAAGAATCGTGAGCAAAATGAACGCTAACAGCAGATATTGGCAGATTCTACTTCTGCACTTACGACCTTCATCAGTCCATTCGGACGATATTAATTAAACTCCCACTCATTTTGGTATTCTATCAGCCAGTGAGATATATCAGAGGTACACGTACAAGTCCTAGAGCATGAAATCGAAGCGATGCGCAGGCAAGATGATGTGCTAATCTATGGTAAACATCAACAGGAATATTATGCTCGACTAAAAAGCACGATAACATATTCAGGTTGCCGTTATTTTTTAATTTTTATCTTTTTACATAGGCGTCACCACTTATCAAGGCCGATCGGCCACTCAAGGATAAGGGTTAAAGAGTGTAGAGTAGTCAAAAGGACAATATAGTAATCGTTAGTAATGGAAGTTCGGTAAAGTTGTTAACTTAAGTGGAACGGCTCATCAGAAACTTGTTCACGTTGTACTTGAAGACAACCATATTATAGACAGCTGGAAAGCAGGAAAACGGAAGACAATTCCACAGGCGTGCAGTTCTAAGAAAGAAGTTTTGATCATGGAATTTATGTTTAGGTTTAGGCACAGATAAAGAGTGGGGAAAATTATTCATAATGTTTTCAGCTAGTCTAGTGTTTCTTGTGAAAGTTTGGCGAAGGGGGACCATAGATTGAAGCTCAGTCGAACACTTTCCATGAAAATAACGATAAAGCAGAGACAAACTCGCAACATCTCTTCTGTGAGATAGAGGTTGCAGCGAAGAGAAAAGGACATCTCTCACCAGGCCACGAAGTCTATTTTGAACCCTATCAAGGCAGGACAAGTCTTTTCTAGCAGCTCCTGCCCATATGTGGCAACAGTATTCCATCCTTGGACGTATCTGGCTCTTATATAGATAGAGAATTGCATCAGCAGTGAGATATCTACTGGATCGATAGAAAGATCCGACCATTTTTCCAGTGGCCTTGGCAATAGATTTGATGTACGTATTCCATTTAAGATCAGGAGTAAAGGTCAAGCCCAGAAGCCTGTCAAAACTTGAGGCCTCCCCAAGACGAGAGCCATTCATTTTAATTGATGCCAGATGGGGATCAGAACGTTGATGATGTAAAGATAGAAGCTTGGTTTTAGATGCATTAAAAGTAACCAGCCACTCCTTCCCCCATTGTACAACGTGATCAAGATCAGAGGAGAGAGAATCGGAGAGAACTTGGTCGTTTACTGTCTCGGATACACTCGGATAAATAGGAAATATTTAAACTATCATTGAAATTTCTTCGGGCACATGCTTAGTGCTGATAGCATGTGACCAGATCCAGAATAGCTCACTGGTGTCTTCAAGTTCCCAACATCAACGAGCACGACGGAAATCCACCGGTTCTTAGGTCACTAATAATTAAGCTTGTTGAATTAATTAAAAAATTCATCCCAAACCTGGCAGATATGAGTAAGCCACTAATTGACTTATTAAGCCAGAAATATGCGTTTGTCTGGAACAATTCATAAGGAGCATTCAGCTCCACCAAGAAAGCATTGTACTAGGCACCTGTGCTATGTCCGTATAACCCATCATATAAGACAGTGGTTTCGGTCGACGCTTTATCTAAAAGCGGTACTTAGCAATCGTCCCACCAAACAAGACAGGTACCTAGAAAAAGAAGAAAAAGCATGCGTCCACATAAATCAAAAGTATCGTAGACAACTGCCCGAAATATACTGAGCTAAAATACCATTAACCTGAACTCCTCATGATAACTGAGCTCCCAACGAGACTGATGCGCACTCTAGCCTTTGATCTGTTTGAATTGAAAGGCAACAGTTACATAATTGTTGTCGACTACTTTTTCAATACGCAGAGGTTGCCATGCTTATATCAATGACCTCTATAGCCTGAAAGCTATTTTGCGAGACATGGAGTACCTGTCATATTAAGAACAGACCTCGGAAGCTAATATAACTCAAAAGACTTTGCCAAATTCGCACATTGCTGGGATTTTAGCACGTCATAAACGTTCCTCGCTACTATCAAAGTAATGGGGCAGCAGAAACCTGTGTAAAAATAATAACATTGTTGCTAAAAAAAAAAAGGCAAAAGACATATCTTTCTTTGTTTCTAAAGAAAGCAGCACACATGAAGTGTGGATTCAACTCCAGTGAATTGTTAATGGGTCGACGTCTGAGGACAAATGTCCCGACTCACGCAAATTTACTAAACCTCAGATGATCTGAACTCAAGGGTTTTAGACAGAGGGACAATAATAAAAGGCCCAATAACGATTCACACTGCTTATTTTATAAAGCTGAAAAACCACAACCACACGAAAATGATACACCTGTATGACTCAGAAGCTCAAACATTTCAAACCAGGAAGGTATCATTGTTGGAACACATCTACACTAAGTTACTATATTCTATAGACTAAGGGACAATAATCTGACGCCATATATTCTATTCTATAGACTATGAGACAATAATCTGACGCCATGGACGACACATTGTACCCAAACCACCCGAAAGAAAATGTCATATAGCTTGAACACTACAGAACATCAAAGACTATTTAATTAAAAGGAGAGATGTTATGTTAGCAACTATCCTTCACCAATGGGAGTTGCCTCCCTTTTTTTATCATATTTAATGTACACTCTCACATAACGTAAATAAAACGAGGATCGGCAGTCAGCAATCATGGTCTGAACCGATATACTTTGTCTTTTCCCGATAAAATATAATAAAACTTTCACGTAAATAAAATTAGAAGAAATTTTTTTGTTTGTTTGTTTTACAACCAAACCCAAACTGCACGTATTATCCTTCTTCTTTATAATTCCTCTGCAAAAGATCTAGCTAATTTGCATATTCTTTTAAACATTTACTTTAATTAATTCTCTATTAGTTTTTTTTTTTCGGTTGTTTTTATTGGACGATAATCTTTAGTTTACTATTACGCGTAATTATATTCATGCAAATATTTTACATATTTTATACTTGCGTAATATTTGCGTAAAAAGGTTATAGTAAACACAAACCTCTTTCTATATATATATATATATATATATATATATATATATATATATATATATATATATATATATATATATGTATTTGTTTAAAAAATTTTGCCTAACAAACTCCTCTGTCAGTTTTTGGTCTACAGACATGAAGCTTAATATATAGGGTATCTGAATCCATGCGAAACTTTATATTTGGGTTTTAGACGGGGAAGATCGGTACAGAAGTGTGAAAATTAAAGAAATGGAATTTACCAGGCGAAGGTGGAACGACGGCATTACGAATATGCATGTGTAACGTAGTAGCTATTGGTTCATGCTTTGATTTTTAGCCTTGCAGCAAACATGTCTTCATAGCTCAGACATTAACGTCAAAGGGAAAAGTAAATCGTAAGCTAAACGTTTTGGCTTATGTTCTCGATGATGGCGCACGAGTCATTTTTTTTTAACCATTACTATATATTGGGCCCAATATAATATAAAGAAATCTGCATTAATCAAAATATCATACGTAAGCGTATTTTACGATCACTCAATGCCGGTCAGCCTGCTGGTATTATAATAGGGTCGTGATTTCAAAATGAAAATAAATATTTGAGTGCTATCAGCTAGAATCAAAACCGAAAGCAAAACTGTAGCATTCAAAGCTGGTGACGTTACCACTATACCAAGGTAACAGGCAAATGAACTGATTAAAAATAAACTAAGAAATATGTACAAAATGTATAACGATTTTTTCCATTTTGACCCCTGTTTGACCCCTTAAAACTATTTTAACCGGCTAAAGGCACATAAAAGAACGGTTCATAAAGAATTAAATCATCTGATGCCCCTAGCGCCACTCTGCAACTTTTAGTTTCGGAAGAGCTAGAGTTTGAAAATATGGAGACAGATAGACAGACATAGTGAGTTTTATAAATTAGATTTTCAAATTAAATTCAATGTTTATGGTATGTTTGGTTTACTAAATTAAGTGAAAGTATAGAATAGTAAAAAGGCGCCCAACCTCGTGTTAAGAATAGGTTTATAAATACTAAGACTTTTTATCTTGCAAACGATGTTCAAGCAGAAGTACTGAAAAGTTATAGAAAAAAAAAAGAATGGAGAATTTTTGTCAATCCTACACTGGTGCATCTGTCACTAGTCCCTCGCTTTTAGACAGGGTACAAAAAAGAGTCGCCAACGTAATAGGTCTCGTACTGGGAACCAAACTCCAATTTTTATCGCATCGCCGAAATTTTGCATCACTGTGCTTTTTCTACCAGTATTTGAATGGACTATGCTCTGACCAATTCAAAGCACTTGTATCTCCTCAATGTAAAACATCCCTGAGTTTATACATCAAAATTCTGTAAATTTAAAAGAAAATCTGTTCAGTCGTTTCGAACTCTATAAGAAACGAACTCACCCACACAGACATAGTTGCATTCATGTAATTGTATATATATATATATATATATATATATATATATATATATATATATATATATATATATATACAATTACATAAATGCAATATATATATATATATATATATATATACAATTACATAAATGCAACTGTCTATATATCTTTGTCTATATATCTTTTATATATTTCAACTATATATATATATAGTTGCATTTATTTAATCGTGCATATATATATTTATATATATATAGTTGCATTTATATAATCGTAGATATATATATATATATATAAATAAAGTTGCATTTATATAATTGTATTGTGTGTGTGTGTGTGTGTGTGTGTGTGTGTGTGTGTGTGTGTGTGTGTGTGTGTGTGTCCTCACATCCAGATTGTATTTTTGGAATTCACCAGCTGTGAAAACCAGGCTTTAGTAGGGTGTAACTGTTCATTTGAACATGAAATCATAAAAATTGGTCAGTAATCTGATAAGATGTATAGCAATAACATAATGAATTTCAGGCGTCTACGACAATTTTAAATGCCTATACAAAAAAGTATGGAAACTTATTGAAGGCACTTCGTATGTTATTAAATAATAAGCATAATTTTTTTTCTTAAACTTTCCATGTAAGACACCTGTTTTAACAAGTATTCTGTCTTTATTTTTCTCTCTTTATTTTGCTGGTGATATTAACCTCGATTGTTCGGTTCTTTTTGAAAAAAGAAAAGGATACATCAGGTGTAATTGATGGTTACTGTAAGCCTGAAATTGATGTTTGCGTAGTTAAAGCAAGTTTTAAAGAAAAAGATGTTAGTCACATCTCTGAAAATATTATTTTGTAAGGTTAATTTCGACATTTTAAAAATTTCGAAGTTAATATCACTAGCAAAATGGGGAGAGAACAAAACTAAAAAAAAAAAAAAAAGTATTCTCTGGAAAATGTGTCTACACTGAAAGTCTTGGAAAAATATTTTAATCATTTAATAATAACGGGGCCCGTGAAAATTCCACAGCGAACTCTTTCATATGTAATATTTTGATGGCATTCTGTGGATGTTCGGCGCAAATGGTCTGATATCATTGTATCTCTTTTGTTAAAACTGCAAAAGTATTTATCTAAGATAGCAAGGACGTTCGGCGTAGCCCGATCGTAAAATACACTTAAATATATTTTAATTAATGCAGATTTCGTATATATTTTTATAGAATCAATTTCCTTTCAATTTCCATGTATTATCAAGTTGTGATTAAAAAATAAAAAATATATATCCATATGATTTTGGTGCATCAGCTTGAATCAAAACCGCAATCAAAACTCACGAAGAATTCTTGGCAAAATTATTTATAAACAAATAGATGACTTGAGTGCCATCAGCCATAATCGAGACCGAAACCAAAACTTATGAAGAATTATTGGTAAAATTATTTATTACAAAGAATTGAAGGTCATAACAATTAAACGACAGTTACTCGGAAGAAAAAAGATGTAAGCGTGACACACAAAATAACACACTCGCTATCGTATTACTATATAGAAAATATTTTATAACGTTATTTGGTTTGCGAAAATTTTCAAACTAATATTACGAAATTTTGTTTTCAAAAATGTGACTCAGCTCCTTTTATTTTTAATTTTTCTGTTTTACACCTTGAGGTTTTGGAAATTTTCATCCTTTCTTATTTCTTTTGTTAACATTATTGACTGAGACTTAATTTTTTTATGAATATGAAATAGTAAAACCTGCGGAGAATGCAATGTTTTACAGTTGTTGTAAAAACGAAACTGAAATTTAAATTTCGTTCCGTTTTAATCTTTTTTTTTTATTGTGTCCCCCACCCAAAACAAACGAAAGTAATCGAAAAAATAACATTTAACAATCGCACTTCATATATATATATATTTAAAAACAAAACGAAATATCTTTTTTTATAAAAATAAAATTTTACTAACAAAAACGAAATAATTTAATTTTTAAACGAAAAAAGTCAATTTGGTAAACCCTTTTGGTATTGTTTTAACATAAGTCCAACTCGCCGTCCACATTAGAAATGTCGACTTTTATTGGCTTTCAGGTATGCTTACAACGAATAAAGACCCAACCTCCCTATATTAAGAACGGGATCGGAATAGACACTCCCAACCTCCCCATGTTAAGAACGGCTTTCGAAATAGACACCCCCAACCTTGTCAGCATACCTGAAAAGCTACAAAGTTGACATGTCGAATGTGAACAATGAGTTTGTTTATTGTGTGTGTTTTTTTTTTTTACACAGGAATCACCATTTATCAAGGCCCGGAGGCCACACAAGGATAAGGGTTAATGGGTATACAATAGTCAATGTGATTATAGCGTTTTTAACATAGATACTGGGATTTTTGTAAGTTGGATTACATAGGGGGGCGGTTCATCAAGAACTTGTTTACATTGAACTTGAAGACAATCAGATTGTAGTCACCTGGAAAGCAGGCCAACGGAAAAGAGTTTCACAGGCGTGCAGTTCTAAGAAAGAAGCTCTGCTCATGAAATCTACATTTAGGTTTAGGCACAGATAAAGAGTGTGGGAAACTATTGGTAGTGGTTCTGACTAGACGAATGTTTTTCGTGAAAGTGGCAGGAGGGGACCATAGATTGAAGCTCAGACGAGCACCTGTCATGGAAATAACGATAAAGCAGAGACAGGTTTGCAACGTCTATTCTATGGGAACGAAGTTGCAGAGAAGAGAAAAGGACATCCCCCCGCTAAGTTAGGAAGTCTGTTTTTAACTCTGTCAAGGCAGGATAAGCTGCTTCTAGCAGCTCCAGCTCAGATGTGGTAACAGTACTCCATCGTTGGCCGTACCTGGCTTTTATATAGGTAGAGAATTGCATCAGGAGTGAAATATCTACTGCAGCGGTAGAAGGATCCTACCATTTTCCCAGCGACCTTGGCAATGGGTTTGATATATGTGTTCCATTTCAGATCGGGAGTAAAGGTCAAACCCAGAAGCATATTTGGACGTAATGTAAAAATGTGCAGAATTTAAACGGAACGAAATTTAAATTTCCGTTCCATTTGTACAAGAACTGTAAAACAGCGCATTCTCCGCAAGTTTTACCTATGAAACGTAGTTCAAACACTAGTGAAGCGTGATTTCATTTTTGACTGCGGGTGTTACTCTTATAGAATAATAAGTCCTTTCAAAGGCATTTTCAAAAGTAAATCTTAGTCGTAATCTCACGTTTTATGTCAACCGCTTTGCGTATGTACATGTGTTTATAGGCATGTGTTTCGATCTATATGTATTTGTGTATATGTGCAAACCCATGAGTTCGTGAGTTCAAACAGAATGCCGTCACCGAAGTAAATAATTCCGCATAATCATTCAAGACTTGACCTCTGTAGATCAATGCACGCGTTAGCCTTCATAATTATGTACTTAGTTACGCTCGGTCCAGGGTTGCTTTGAAAGGCGGTGTGACCTAAAAGAATTAGCTGCTCTGAAGGTGAGCGCGCCAATGGCGTACTGAAAAGAACAACACTAAAAATAATTGATAATAACAAAATGTAATGAAAGAAAAACATATCTGGTTTTCCGCCAATGCATTTATTCTTGCGTGGCGGACAGCTGTCTCCACCGCTAGAACCATGCCATAAATATGTTTGATATGAGGCAGTGTCACACGGTGCAAAATCGCCGTGCATTTAGCCGTGGTAATCGGGAGAAATAGTGTGCGGAATATGAAAAAAAGAGAAGCGAAAAACAAACCATTTCGTCTTAAGACTTAGCAAAAGCAACTGCAATCGAAACGAATTCTTCAAAAGAAATAAAAAGCACTTATAGGACGATGAAAAGACATTTATAGAACGATGAAAAGATATTTATAGAACGATGAAAACAAGCATTTATAGAACGATAAAAAATCACTTATAGACCGATAAAAAAGGCACTTATAGAACAATGAAAAAAGGATTAATACAGCGATACCGACAAACATTTATTTATGATTTTCAAAGTCTGGCTGTTGATGCAATTCTCTACCTATTTAAGAGCCAGGTACGTCCAAGGATGGAGCACTGTTGCCATATTTGGTATCCTGCTTTAATAGAGTTCAAAATAGACTTCACAGCCTAGTAGGGGATGCCCTTTTCTCTTCCCTGCAACCTCTTTCTCACAGAAGAGATGTTGCGAGTCTACCTCTGCTTTATCGTTTATTTTCATGGTAAGTGCTCGTTTGAGCTCGAATCTACGATTCCCCTCTCGACAAACATTCACGTGGAACACTCGTCTAGCTGAAAACTATCAATAATTTCCCCCAGTCTTTATCTGTGCCTAAACGTAAACGTAAATTCCATGAACAGAGTTTCTTTCTTAGAACTGCACGCCTGTGGAACTGTCTTCCGTTTGACTGCTTTCCATCTGACTACAATATGGTTGTCTGAAAGTCCAACGTAAACAAGTTCTTAATGAGCCGTTCCACTTAAGTTAACAAATTTACCGAATTTTCATTACTAACGATTACTACTGTCCAATTGACTACTGTACACTCTTTAACTCTTATCCTCGAATGGCCTCTGGGCCTGGATAAGTGGTGATGCTTATGTAAAAAAAAATGTAATAATTACGAAAAGCTCTAATTAATCTCTATCTATAAAATGACACACATATGAAAACTTTCTCGGACACACACGCAGATATATTTATATTTATATTGTCGAGTTGTAGAAATATACTTCATTTCCTGATAATATATACCAATCCTTATTTAAGAAGCTCAATGTAATTACAGAGAAATATAATGGATGAATAACAAAAGTCTATAGTAATTGTCTGTATTTTTGAGATGTGGTGTTTTCATTGATTGAGATTGTCGGACTGACTTCCTCATCTTGGTTGTTATCGCCACAACGTTTCAGCCGTTTTGCCCTCCGGCCTTCATCAGGTGTTTTGTATCGAACTAGGGAACCGTTTGGGTTCGAGACTCCTAACAAACGGTTCCCTAGTTCGATACAAAACACCTGATGAAGGCCGGGGGGCAAAACGGCCGGAACGTTGTGACGATAACAACCAAGATGAGGAAGTCAGTCCGACAATCTCAATCAACAAAAGTCTATATTCCAAAGTTCATGATGCTGACCATATTACAATTTATTCCATTAATCCAGTTGACAGTATTTGTTTTGTGGCACAAAATCAATCACTTAATCAATCAGTGAATCTAACTCATCAGAAGAAATAGCAACAATCAATCCATTAAAAGGAAATAAAGTGCGTTTTGACATGATTAAAATCCGACATCATGAACTTTGGAATATAAACTTTTGTCATTCATTCACTATATATATATATATATATATATATATATATATATATATATATATATATATATATATATATATATAATGAGTTAAGAAATTCCAACGAGAGAAAGACTAAACTAAACAAAATGCTAACAATATTGTGTTAGTCCCTCCCAACCTATTCTAGATAATGAAATACTCGCTGTTTTCCGACTGCTGATGAAAATAAGAAATAGACTTCCTAAGAGGGAGTTGGCAGTCTACGGGCAAAAGAAAAATGGAAGGGGTTCATTGGGTGTGCGGTGACCTCCAAAATAAGTACCATCAGGGTGGGCCGAGTAATGAAAACAACTTTGGGAAGGGCATTCTGGGGGTATTCTAATATCTTAAATAATGCGGGGGACATGACTCATTCACGAAATTAACCAGGCCTTCTGAGATCTGAACTTTACGAATACGAGATCATGTCCTTCCGGGGTGTTCTTTTTTGTCTTTTTGCTTTCAGGACCTAAGGTCGGTCAGTTCCATGCTTAGGCAGGGAATACATACTCAAACTTGTCTCGAACAAATACGCATAAACTAGCGGTGTGAATCCACCTACGTTTGAATCCCGCGAGAGGAAACCTGCTTCTTTCACATCTGATTTTGATTTTAAGTTGGTGTTTAAAATACGAAATTAAATCGGAATGAGAAGGTGGCGACCCCCCACGCCCTACCTCTATGCGTGAAGATCACACTACGAGTCTAGATACGCCTAAGATCGCTTGGAACACCATTCACTCCTCCCGGTTTTAGTCTAATGATTCCAAATCCAGGCACGCCACCCACTCTAGGACGATGCGAGCCGTTACCCTACTGACATATGTCCAGAATTCACGTAATTGTAAAGTTGAAGAAAGTGTTTTCAACTATTTCTATTTTATCATCCCGACAAGGCGGGCAAAAAGAGTCCATAGTTTGACCAATGCTGAAGCGCAGGCCATTAAGACATAGTGCTTTGCGAACCAATCGCCAGGTCAGAGAATATTCAGAATTATTTAGGTAACTGGAGCCTGACGCCCAATTCCACTAAGAGCGAGTCTGCTCTGACGACAACTGTAGCCGCTCCCCTAGTGGTTCCGAAGCAGTCTTCGCCACTAAATCCTGATATAGTGCCTTCCTAGACCGGGTGAGGTCACTAAACACCGGCGACACTCGAAGCGCAGCTCGGCATTCGTTAAAGAGCTGTGATTGATTCCTTGGCCTGCGATAGGATTCGGCCAAGTGATCGGGGATTAGGTCAGGAAAAGCGGATCTGACTGCAGGGCCCTACGCAGGCTCCTATGTCAGAGTTCTACTCAGAAATGCTAATCTCTCGGCATTTTTATGGCTTGCCAATTCAGGCATTCTTAGGCCCTCATCAAGCAGACTGATTGCAGACCTTTCTATGAACAGACGACTTCCCCTCGTTCCATAGAAGAAGGGGGAATGCGTTAACGCTATCAGGTGGTTTGCAAAGAGGGGTAGTACAGACAAGCAGTAAAGGATCAGCGCGAAGATATAAGTGGAGCACACCTCCGCCCTACCTTTAAGGGAAATGCCCTTCGAAGCCAAATTGTAATAGACACTTCGACCTTCGCCTCTACTTCGACCTATTCATGTCCAACTGAAGACCCGGTCTGAACCACACACCAAGGACCCGAAACGGGCCGTCGGTCCAATTGAAATGGCCTGGTAGCGCAGCCGCGCTCCTCCAGGCAGCAACTCTTAGGCCATTGGATTTCCTAATGTTGAATACGGCCGTTGTAACTTCTTCGTATCTTAATAACCGTGCAAATATTTTTCAAGCTCAGTACGCAAATCGTCATATCATCGACGTACGCGAGAACCCTGGCGCATGCTCTGCCAGGAAGAGCAATTCCACATAGGGCCAGTCCAGTCCCCCCCCCCAGTCACTCCCCCCATTCTCAATTTGCGCAGGAAGAATTCCAGCGTGAGGAAGTAAAGCAGACGAGACAACGGACAATCGTGACGTATCGACCGAGAGATAATGAAGAGTTCCGAACGAATCTCATTCACCTCTACAACTGCCATCGGTCAAGTATACGTAATTGAGATCCATCTGCGAAAGCTCGGGTTGAATCCGCAGCCTCTAGAACAGATCCCAAGATCCCATGGTCGACCCTATCGAACGCCTTGGACTGATTTAAATTGATCAGCGCAACTTTGGTGTCGTCTTCTAAATTTTCTATGATCGTGCAAGACTGAGGTCCCCACGACGATTTTGAGGATATCTCCTTCACTGAGTTTGTCGCTGGTGTTGCTGGCATTGCAAGCGCTTTTTGTCCGGGCGGAATTGTTCCAAGACCATGCGCTGATTATGATAGTGTCGGTCACTCCTCTAACGTGGTCTCTGGAGTTTCCTGGGTTGAAGCCAGATTTTTGGCTGCTTCCCTCTTGGCAACCCCCATCTTCTTAGTTGGGGACTTGGACTATCTTGATGTTGATGGCAACTTCTTCATGGGGCTTCGGCTGATACTGCTACTACTGCTACTACTGCTATCGCTGCTGCTCACACAGGGAAAAAATCCGCCGTCTAGGTCCACTATCCGCTCGATAACGGCTTCCCGGGAGAAGTGGTCTTCTTATGATGTCTGATCAGGGTCAGTGGCTGCCAGTTTTGGCAAATCCATAGACCTAGCTGGCCTTACTCCTGTCCCCGGGAGAATGTTTCTCTCGTGGGCAGGCGGGCTGACAGTTGAAGCCCATCAGCTAGTCAGTGTATGGATTCACCGGCCCTGATCATCCGTCCCAGTTGAGGTGACGCATTAGGATGGATGATGTCAAAAGAGTTTGAGGAGTAGTCACACAAGATGACTAGCTCCTGTCTATTTACGGTGAGGGGGAGCACCAGAAGGACTTGCATTTAGCAGGCTGGACCCATCGTACCTTCCATGCCGTCTGCTTTTCTTTCGTACCGAACTGACCGAACCGGGGTACTAGTTGGGACCGTACCTCCTACCGAAGCGACTGAACAGGGGGTATTAGCAGGGGAAGTACCTCCTACCGAACCTATCGAACTGAGGGTACCACCAGATGTGCCACTCCCTACCAAACCAACCGTACTGGAGGTACTAGTCGATGTAGGACCCCCTATCGAACTGACCGCACTGTGAGCACAACCAGATGTAGCAACCCCTACCAAACCGACCGAACAGGAAGGGCCACTTCTGGGCGAATGCCGCTAGGGAACGGAGGAGCGCACCATCGAACCGACAGCAAGAGGAGGAACTTCTGGGGTCGTTCGTCCCCGGAACATCCTTCGAGGTGGACGTTCTGTAGGACATCTATAGTCGCAAGGGCCAAAGAGACCCATCGATTCAGATAGGAAGGAGACCTTTACCGTTTTACGGATACGTGAGTTTCCAAGGCACCTACTAGCTGTTAAGTCGCGTGGGTGCCTTGGGCGCTGTAAGAGACAGAAAATAAAAAATCAGTTAGTGCCCTCCAAAGAAGGCAAACTATATGTACAAAGGTAAACAAAAATACACATGAAAACAAAACGAAAAAGTGTCGAATGATGGAGATGGGATATTACTAAGCCTTAAAAACGCCCCAAAATAAAATAACAATAAGTAAAAGAAATGAACTAAACAAATTGCTAACTATGTTCTGTTAGTGAGGGCCCTCTCAACCTACTCGCTGACGATTGCTAGATTTATATTGCGCCAGATATGGTATTGTTTCTGAAAATTGCTTTATGATCTTTTAGGATTGGAGATGCTTCTTTTGGGGCCAATTAATCACTTGTATCCTCAATTTAAAGTTTAGTCGCAAAGCTCTTCGTTTTAGTATAAATATAGTGTTGTCTATTTCGAATAGTTATTTGCTGTTATGCATTCCTAGATGTTGTATATCTGTACTTATGTAAGTTTAAGAGACTTCGGTTTTATTTTCAAAGGCCAATATGTTGTCACATGATTTAAGTTTGGTTATGTTTATATGGATAGCAACTCTCCCCTGACCTCATTCACTCTTCCACTCTTTCATCCCAAAATAGCGAACATTTCTGTAAAAGTCTGAGGACGCTACAGACGGCCAAAAAAAAAACGGCCGTGTAGCCGAAACAATAATGTAACTTAACAGAAAGATACGGTAATAAAAAATAAAACGCATATTTGCTCTACAACAGTTTTGAGCACTTTCTTCAGTTTTTATTAATTACCATCTCCACTAAATATATATATATATATATATATATATATATATATAATTCTTTTAATCACATAAATTAATATACGAAGATATAATTTTATGCGTAAATTTTCAGTATTTACTTCAACAGTGCTCAATACATAGGTAGAGCTATGTATTAAGTTATGAAAATATATATGGCAGTTACGCCACACAAAATATTCCACGGTTCATTCTCGCGAGAATTCGTGAGGCTTATCAAAGATAAGCCTGACGAATTCTCTCGAGAATGAAGCCTGATGAATTCTCACGAGAATGAATCGCGGAATATTCTGTGTAGCTTAATAGCCATATATATTTTCAAAACTTACTATCTAGCTTGAGGCAGTTGTTTGTCTAGCCGCACTGCTGAGCTGTGAAACAGCGAAACAGTACTGTATGTGGATGACTATATATATATATATATATATATATATATATATATATATATATATATATATATACCCTAAACAAGGTACAGTGCCACTTTGATGTAGGGGGTACTATCAGGGACATGAGTTGCAGAGATACTATGTAGGGAGTTGAGCAGCAAGATGTCTGTTCATATTACACATTAACTTATGCATGTTAGTACAGTTGGGGAAGCAGGAAACCGGAAGGGAATTCCAAAATCTAGAAGTTCTGGGGAAGAAACTATTAAAGTAGAAGGCTTTCTTACATCTAGGACTTTCGACTGTGTAGGGGTGGGACTTTGCTGCTTGTCGGGTTTGTCGGAAGTATTTACGTTTAGGGGAACAAGGGCTAGTAGTCGGAGCATCTCATATTAAAATACTTGTAAAACAGACAGGAGATGCAACATTTCGTCGATGGGACAGCGGAATATGGAGCACAACATTTGAGAGTGGTGCATAATAGAAAAAGAAATTTAAGACAAAATAAAATAAATATAGGTATATATAAATGTATTTGTCAGTTCAATAAGGAAAAACATAAATAATTTGCAAGCATTTTAAAATACTACGGACAATGAAAATAAGAAATGTTATGGTGAATATATAGGAAACAATGAAGAAAGAAATTATATATGATAATAATCCACCCATCCAGCGCGGCCGTAACCGAGATTGAACTCACTACACAAGTTTGTAGTGTAATTCAAATCTTGTCGGTAGCTAAATGCGTGATGCTTCGCCACGGCTATCAAGGGTATTTTTTATCGTGACGCCATCACTAGACGGGATGCCTACCACGGCTTAAGAGAGTCCAATGTACCCTAGGGAGAAGGATAGACCGCCCCAGTTTCTCAACCTGGTATTTCACCTCGCGGTACATACAGCGCATCGCCTTCCTAAATTGTCACCCATCTGGTACTGGCTATGCTCAACGTTGCTTAACTTCGGTGATCTGGCGAAAACCGGTGTGTCAACGTGATTGTGTCGTATATATATTATTATAATAATAATAATAATAATAATAATAATAATAATAATAATAATAATAATAATAATAATAATAATAATCGTAGGAGCATTGGTAACAATCCCGAAAAGTTTTTTAAAAGATGGGAGAAATTGGAATCAGGGACAAGGCTGAGCAAGTATATCGGATAAGAATAATCAAAAGAGCTGTAAGCTTAATGAAAAGCTTAGAATGTGGAACCATTAACCAATAACTTTCATGCTGTAATAAGATTTATTTTTAAGCAGAAAGAACACGACCATAGAGAAGCAAGAAAACAGAAACTGCAAAATATTAAGCGATTCTCCCAAAAATTGTTGGGCTTTACATCGAAAGAAACCACATGAAAATATTTTAAAGGGTCATGAAAGATCACGGAAGAAGAACACCAGCCAGATCTGTCCTGAGAGCGTGCGGAAAGAACTAGGACTTTGGGGTTGCAAAAAGCCGTCCGAAACCCAAAGAATACCAATGGCTGATAACAACGAGACATGAATAGTAAGCGATTGTTGAGATAAAAGGAAGTCACATGTGCCGTTTATATATAGAATATTACTACTTTTGTGAGCATTCATGATAAATATACATAAATTACATTGCCCCTCCCCCGAAAAAAGGAGGTAATACTTAGAAGATTGTGATCATGACAACGGAACGGATACTGTACATCCTCCAGATAAGTAAGGAAGTTGTTAATACCTAGAGGGATAATATCATGAACAACATACATATACTATACTGCTCCACAAGTAGGAGGTAATGCTTGGTATGAGGGTCTGAAGACATCAAAATAAATACTACACTATCTCCGACTCTCACACAAAAGGAGAAGGTAACGCCTGGGGTGTTGATATCATGATGAATAAACACATACTACACTACTCTCCTTAATCTAAGCTGGTGCTAATAGATCAGGCTGTCTGAAGATATTGGCTTCCTGAGACAAAATGCACCTAACATTGATGCTTTTTTGTTTTTCTACTTCCTTTTCGGGTCCTGGATATGACCTTAAACTACATCCAGTAATGAGGCCCCAGCTTGCGGGCTTCGGGGAGTGTGGAGCCACCCTTTAATTGCTATTACTCCCAGGTCTACTCTGACCCGGAGTGGTAGTACCTGTTAGGGTTTCAACTATGAGTTAAGTAGAAACCGACTTGAAAACAACAAATATATTCTATTAAAATAATTTTTCTTCAAAATTTTTGGATTCGGCATTAAATAACCTAAAAAGGGTTGATATGCCGTAAAACAAAAACAACCAACCAACAATCCTTTTGCAAAACTTAATTATGTTCAGCAAAACCAAAAACAAAAATAACAATCCATCTTTTCATCCTTTTCTTTCTTCCCATGTCCTCTTTCTCTTTCTACCTCCCCCACTTCCTGACTGGTTTCCTAACTTAAAATGCACTAAACATTAATACTGTAACCGTTTTCCCTCTCCCATTGCAAAACTCGTACATGTTCTGCAGGGCAGAGAACAAAAAACGATAAAATCCACTATAAAACAACCAAACAAAACACTACAAAATAGCGATTGAAGATACAAAAAACGTGAAGAATAAAAACCTTCTACAAAATGACTGAATGCAACATGAATATTTCCAAAATAACTGGATCCGGCATTAAATAACCCGAAAAGGGTTGATATGCCGTAAAACAACCAAACCAAGCTTGAATCTAAACTAGTATAATAAACTGAACTGAGCATTAGAAGATAGTAATAGCATCGTTTCGATTCAGACAGGTAGATACCAAATCACCATAATTAAAAGGTTATTCTTATGAAAACAGTAATGGTGATAATAGCAGTAATAATAGCAATCGTAGTAATAGTGTGTTCTAGTTACTACTGTTTATGACATGCTGACATGGCCATTAAAATAACGGTCTATGTCAATCTCGTATTTATTCGATAAAACAACATAAACACACACACATATACATAGACGACCATATCTAAACGTATACGTATAAATACATACGAAATTAAAAATACAAAATAAACAAATAAAACTTGCAATCATATGGAAAAAATACTAGGCAAATGAACATTTATGAGTTTTATTATCCATTGTGTTTGATATACACTCGATGACACGATATAATTGTTTTCTTTCTTCCTCTCCATTTCTTTTTTCTTCTAACTTCCATGCTTACTCTCCCTCCCTCTCTCAATTTATTTTGTTCTTTTGTATTTCTTTTTTCTCCCTCTCTCTCTCTCACTTGCTTTCAATATATATATATATATATATCGTTATTTTTCATGCACCTCTATTTTGTTTCCGATTGCTTTTTATTTTCGTCCTATCTGACCAATCTTGATCCATCGTATCTTAATCCACCCGCCTTATTAAATTATACTTTGATCTACCTCTATTTTTAAAAATAAATGCAAAATTCACACAATCTTTATTTATGAAAAATTATGTCTTTTAAGTGTTACCCATTTTCGGCTTCGCACATTTGTGCTCTTACCAAAACTTTAGACAAGTTCTTGCACTTGAACGACATATTGAACCCTGGTTTGAAAATCTCCAGGCTTCAAGTGTTGAACAAGCTGCACTTTATAAGGAAACAGTTTTAAACTGTGAAGAATGCTGTGTAGTGAGCTTCGACATATCCAAGATGCTGCTCTACGCTCTCTCGCACTCTTTTCCTATTTTCATTTGTAATGACGTTTCGAGGTCTGCCAGCTCGCGGAAAATAAAGTACAGCTTCTTCGTCTTCAAATCGGCGCACAGTGTTTCGAATTGTGTAGTGACTTAGGCTATCTCTTACATGAAAATGCCGTCGATAAGCTCTTTGAGTAAAAACAATTGACCTCTGATTTTGGTAAACAATTTCACAACTTGCATACGTTGTTCAATGATATACTTATCTATAAATCATTTCCAAAATATTATCTGTGAAATAGCTGAAATAGAGAAAAAAATAGTAATTAATGGTAAAATGACAAAGATTTTCTACCCTTCATTGATTTTTGGACACTCTGTACTTTGCAAGTTCCTTTCCTCGAACAGCTAGACTGTGCAACCCCTTCTCTGTATCATGCTTCCTCAAGTGAGCTAACATGTGGAAAGTTAAGTGTAGCCTGTATAAACATCTTTCTTCCTATCTTCCTACTTAGAGTGTCACTTTAGGTATGATCCCTAATCGCAATTATTTACTTACGTCTCTGTGGCAATTCGCCTTGTTTAGGCTGACTATGATTAATAAAAAAAATAATTTGATGAAGTCGCTCTAAATGACCTTCTCCTCCGTCTATATAATCTTATAAAAGTATATGGAACACCGAATAAATGTATATATTCACAGTGTCATTTGTTAATAAAATAACGTGGTAAAAAGATATAGAAACGCAGTATAAAAGACAAGACCGCACTATATGGCGGACTTATATTTCGCTTACTTTTATTCAAAAAGTTTCATCGTGTGTCCTTTTAGCATTTTATTTTATCTACGCATTGTCTATTTCTTATCTTCATATGGTATTCCACATATACATTATCTATACATACATGTAATCACATGCACACTTATGTGTGTAGAAAGGTTAAGTATCGAATTCTGAGCTTCTAAAAGTTACTATGCCCGAACATCTTGTTAGCTCTTACCAAAAAGTAACAATATAGAAACGATCAAAAAGTGGCGATATAGAAACGATCACGAAAGTGCAGCTTGATAAAAAAAATAACTGATAAAAAATAGTTACATATTTTTATATATTTTTATTATAAAGGGGTGAAAAAATAAACATAACATATAATTGAAAATTGTATCGATTCTGTGCTTCCACACCTAAATTGAGAGACGTAGGCTCCAACTTCCGGTGTGTTTAAAAGTTAGTGTCTATGCACCGTTACCTAGTCATTTCTTCTATCCGGCCATGATTGACAGAACGAAGAGAATTTTTCTCGTGAATTAAATAAACACTAGGTTCAAATAGGTTTCCAAGATTTTCAAAGCACAACTGAGGTTATATTTTTTCTTTCTTTTCAGTGACATTCATCCTAGACTAGTTGAACCTGTTTCCCATGAGGGAGGACGTTTTTAGGGAATATTAAATTCACAAGCGCTGGACAGTCGCATGTATATCCTGGTTATAGATGACGAGGTCGTGTTTATGCAGGTCTTGCAGTAAGGTATCGATGTCCTCCTATATAGAGCGTCTGCTATTCATTTGGTACTGACTAACGTTGCTTTATTTCGGCGATATAACGTAAAGCGGCGTGCCAACGTAATTATTCAGTAAATGAAGTTATATTGTCTGAAACGTTGTGTGAATAATACTTAGGATGAAAAAGGAGTTTGAAGCAAACAAATAATTAATCTTCATCTGAAAATTTTCGATGTCACATTACTTTAGAGTATTTATATTAAAACCTTGGAGCAACTACATTTTACTTAGTAGTAATACATACAATATATAAATATTTTCTTATAATAAAACGTAATATTTAAGCATCCGTAAAATCATAATAAATCTATAGAGAATATCGATCTATCTAATAGGGGTTAAATACCTTTCTCAAATTTTATTACTTACTAGCTGGCATTGCCAGCTTGCTATCGCTATTTAAAATACTTGAAACATTAATCATAATATACAATGTTTCATCCGTAATGTATTTTTGTGAACACGAGACAAATATTTCGAATTTATTAATCTAAATAGATAAACATTAACATAGTTTATATATAAATAGAAAAATATTAGCATTTTCGTAATTTTATACATATTTATTTATTTGGTAAGACCGTAAAGAAAGGAAAATAAAAAAGAAATCAAATCACCTGATGGATGATATGTCTGAGAGACAATGTTTTGAAACTTCAATTTAGAAATGGATGGCAACTCGTTGCGAATGAGCTAGGCCGCCTAAATGCCGAGAAAGAATACAGTTAAATATTATTGCGAAACGTTTGTCTACTTTGGCAGTCGGTGGTTGATGCAGCTCTTGTAACACAGAAAAGATCTTGTTAGCCTATCTCTTCTCTCTCATTATATTCATAATAGATGCTTTATTGTTCCACCCACCTGTAAAATATTCACAGGACCGACGCCTAGCTCCTGTTGTTGTTGCTGTTGCTGTTGTTGCAGATGTCCGTTGAAACAAGGGTTGTGAGGAAAGTTCTGCTGCAGTGAAAATAGGGAATGACAGCAGATGCCAAGGACTTCAAAGCATTGTTATTTCTGTTTTTCTTACGTTTCTCTGCGGCAGCGTTCCTATCACTTTCATATTGGGGAGTGTTGTCATGAACAGCGGCCCACCAATTGATTCTACCTAAAGATCTGCTACCAGGATGATAGACTAATGTTGAAGGCCTTCAGTTGTTCCTTCATAGTGTCTTTAAATCATTTGTTCTGGCCGCCATGGCAGCGCTAGCCGGATTGGAGCTCCCCAAACCGAAGTTTCTTGGACAACAACATTAGAGAGCATTCCTTTCTCTGTCTCTTATTCTTCTCTCTCTCTCTCTCTCTCTCTCTCTCTCTCTCTCTCTCTCTCTCTCTCTCTCTGTATATATATATATATAGAGAGAGAGAGAGAATTTTCAGAATGTGAGAGATTAAGAGATTATATATAATTATTTCACAGCTCAAAGAACGCCGCAGCCCACAAGAGCAATGCCAGCCAACGAACCGGAAGTCTAAGACTCGAGATTCGTCCTCATTTGGGCTCATCAATCAGACGTATCCGTACCCGGGATTTGAAAGCCGAGGCAAGCACTCTACCAACTGAGCAAACGCCCCGTACACACGAAATTCTATTTACCAACACAGATCAAGCAAACCGCGACGAAATAAAGCTTTGGAATAGACGTAATTCATCTCGACAAGGGACATGGTCATCCAACCAGCTGAACCCAAAGCCGATGTCTCACAAGTAGGGATTTTTGAAGTCGAAAATACGACGCCATCCAGCAGAGTTAACCTAACGAGCCATTTTTGTTATAGAATTTTCAGAATGTGAGAGATTATATATAATTATTTCCACAGCCCAAAGGACGCTGCAGTCCACAAGAGCCATGCTAGCCAACGTTAGGTAAGCTCTGCTGAATGGCGTCGTCCTTTCGAGTTCAAAAATCCCTACTCACAAGACATCGGCTTTGGGTTCAGCTTGTTGGATAACCACGTCCCTTGTCGAGATGAAGTAGGTCTATCCCACAGCTTGATTTCGTCGCGGTTTGCTTGATCTGTGTTGGTTAATAGAATTTCTTGTGTGCGGGTAGAGTGCTTGCATCGCATGTAGGAGGCTCGGGTTTCAAACCCCGGGCGTGGATATGTCTGACTGATGAGCCCAAATGAGGGCGAAACTCGAGTCTGCGACTTTCGGTTCGTTGGCTGGCATGGCTCTTGTGGGCTGTGGCGTACTTTGGGTTGTGGAAAAAACTATATATATATATATATATATATATATATATATATAAGGCTAGGCAGAAATTCAATAAATAAATGTTTTTTTCCTAGAGTATCCATTATGTTGGACAAATATGGAGGTTTGAATTTTTTAGATGAGGGCATATTGTTTATATTACTTGTATTCATCGCACTATTATTCTCATCTTGAGTGTTATTTGCGCAATGTTTCGGTCAGATTGACCTTCGACCGCTATTTTTGTGGAATGAGGCCAAAATAATTAACAGGGGTGCAAGGTGGAGGGTCAGACGATGTTAAGTGTTGAGACATTATGTTGAACCGAGATGGCGGTGAAGAAGCAGTGTAGTACGATCCTGAGCGTAATTGCCAGTAACAAAGATGGCGGCGAACTGATTGAATCCAAAATTCGACAATTTTTATAGTAACTTTAGAAGCTTTTCATTGGTTGTTCATCATTACTTGTTGTTATAAAAACGATCGTCGAAATCATTCGTGTCATACCCCCCCTCCCATCAGGAGTCAACAACATTTAACAGACGCCTCAAGGAGGCAGCATATGTGCTAAAAAAGCATTACTAAGCAGACCCCGTCCAGAGATTTGTAGAATTGTAAAAAAAAAAAAGATTTCGGCGATGGAAGGGAAATAATCCTTGTCGATCTTTATTAGAGTTGTCTCCCCTTTGTCAACCAATTTTTTTTTTTTTTTTTTTCACAAATTGAAACATTAACAATAAAATATAGACTAACCCAAACAATAAGAAAATATCTATGGAGTCAGTAACTTTTCACTTTTCTTTTCTAAATAGTAACCAACATGCCTAAAGACGGTCGAAAGCCAATCCGACCAAAACGTTGCACAAATAACAATTAAGATGAAAACAATAGTTCGATCAATGCAAGTAATATAAATATCATGGTGTTACATCCAAGGCGACTACAACTTGATCGTCTTTAAGTAAAGAAATACTTGTTGAGTCGTTATTTTGGATAAACAGTTACTCGCAAAACATCTTGTGTCGATTCCAACGATCGTTTTAAAAGCTAACGTGGTAGTGCTCATTGTTTAATCAACCATCTTTTTAACTACTATCCTCGACAGATTTCGGACTTTGATAAGGGATAACCCATTAGCAAATAAAGAAAACAAATTAAATTAAAAGAGGAAAAAATGTGGCATCACTAAAAGAGAGGGAAAAAAGAGAAAGAAAAAAAGAGAAAGGCAGAGAAAGTGGAAAGTGTTATTCCTCCTCTCTATAGAGTTCTTTTTGTTTGTCTCTCGGCGGTGTTGAAAATGCGTGAAGAATTACTTTAAGAAATGTTTTTACTAATTTATCCTTTTCTTAATAAGCAACTTTAATTACTGGCCATATGGACAAAACTATTGCATTACAAAACTAGGACAATAAAATTAAAAATGAATGATTCAATTTTCAGGGGAGTGTACGCTGAGAGTCGTTTGCTATGAATGTATTAGGTACAGTGTTACGGATGGCGTTAATATTTTCCGAAGAATTCTTCATCGCCATATAAAATGTTAGTTTCATTTTTCAACATCCACAGATTATTATATAGATTGTTAATTTATAAACTTAATTTTTGTTATGTTCGTCTTAAATAATAGTACATTCTCATTCGAGATTCAGAAAAGGTGTTTGTAAAAATATACAATCATTTTTATTTTAATTTGTAATAAATGTACATGTAACGTAGCGGTTACAAAAAAAATGGAAATAAGTAAATAAATAAATAATAAATAAATAAAAATCCGGGTCGGCATTTTTTAAAACAAATGTGCTTTATTATCGCCATAATTGTTTCGATACAACTTACCACCGTCCATCTCGCCCGGTAACACTTTTCCTCTCCAACCTCACGCCGGCCACAGCTACATATTTTTCGCCTTCACTTTACACGTCCATTTTTCTTCGACGTCCACTTTGTTTCCTCGCTCGAGCATGTGCTGTCCTTTTTCTCGTTTTTCCTTTTTCTTCTCGCGCACACTTCCTAATTTGCATATGCCTTTTTCAGCTGCAACTGCTGCTGCTAATCTCTTCATAGCCAGCTATCCTTCGCTTTTTCTGATACTTTCCCACACGCTCATAGGCGTTACGTTACATACCTATTGTACTTAGATTCTTGGGCAAATTATTATTCATTTGTTTATACGTTCATGGAATGGCAAAGATAACATTTTTTTAATACTTGGGCTTTGACAACAGAATATTCTTTTCATTGTTTTGACTCTCGAGTATGCATCCGACACAGTTAGACACAGTTAATCAACTGAGAACCACATCATGCTATATGAAACCGTATAAGATATCAAGCGATACACACTCGAGAGTCAAAACAATGAAAAGAACATGCTGTTGTCATAGCCCCATTTATTATTTAGCATTTTACTGTGTGGAATACGGTCCGTTAATAATTGTTATATATATATATATATATATATATATATATATATATATATATATATATATATATATATATATATATTTCCATATCCTGTTTATCTGTCTCTCCGTTCCACTTCTTCTTGGAAACTACTGATCTGATCTGGCTGGAAATTTTGTACGAACGTTTGTTATACGATGAAGCGAACTAAGTACTATGGTATCCATTCGATGCACAGTTAGGGATTAATAGAGATTAATAGGGACTGGTCACTACAGTACCAGATTTAATCTAGAAGTTTCTCGGAAACTACTGAGCTGATCTAGTTGAACCTTTGTACGAACCTTTGTTATGATACGGTGCAGCGAACTAATATTATATAAATATAATATAAATTAATAGGGATTAGTCCCCCAATACTACATTTTCTCTAGAAGTTTGACAAAGAACTTATTCCAAGTCAACGTCTAGAAATTTTACCCGTTTTTAACGAAATAAAAACGCACGTATTTTTATTATCTATCGACTTAAGCTATCAATGTAAGCATGATAGTAAGTAAAGCGAATGAAATGATTTTGCGAAGTAATCTCTCATCTTTCTCATGTGTATTTTTCAATCTTTATGTCCAAGTCGTTAACCTATCCAGTAATCCAACTAAACCTTTCATAAACTCCAACCGAATAGAATCCTCTCTATCTGTCAGCAATAACCTGTTAATTTATGTTAGATTATCGCCTGTGGTAAAAATTTAAACTTCAAACCCCGAATACTGGCGCTTATGACTAATTATTAATCAATGCATTTAACGGTCATGCCACATGTCTACACTCGTGGATTAAATAACCGGCTCAGTTTTTATTGTTTTTGTTTTTTGTTGTTGTTTTTTTTTTTTGTTTTTTTTGTTCACAAGAGAGTCACCACATCAAGATGATAGTTTAGTAATCGTTAATGGTGTAGATTGGAGAGAATTTGGATTATTTAAGGTGACGTCTCAACAAGAACTTGTTTACATTGGACTTGAAGGCTACCATATTTTAAGCTGCATGAAAGCAGCCGGTGGAACAGTGTTCCACAGACGAGCAATTGTAGTAAATAAGCTTTGTTCATGGAATCTGCGTTTACATTTAGGCACAGATAGAGAGTGGGGAAAATTGTTGATAGTGGTTGTAGCTAATAGAGTGTTTGCTTGTTTATTTAAGTTTGCCAAAAGGCGATCATAGATTGGAGCTCAGACGAGCACTTGCTGTGAAAATAACGACAGACCAGAAACGGGGTCACAACGTCTCTTCTGTGTGAAAGATATTGCAGGGAAGAGAAAAGGGCATCCACTACTAGGTTTCGAAGCCAGTTTTGAACTATGTCAAGGCAAGATAGGGTGCCGAACAGATCCTTTCCAGTTCTAGCAACAGTATTCCATTTTAGTACATAGTCGGTTTATATACATGGAGATTTGCATCGGCAGTTAGATACCTACTGGAGCGGTACAATGATCCAACCATTTTTCCGGCGATCTTGGAAAAAGATTTAATTTATGTGCTCAATTTCAGATCAAGAGTAAAAGTCAGTCTCAGAAGCTTGTCAAGATATGGATCTTCCCCAAGACTAGAGCCATTCATTTCAACTGGGGCCAGATGAAGGTCAGAGCGATAATGATTAAAACAGAAGAGCTCGGTTTTAGATGCGTTAAAATTAACCAGTTACCTTTTCCCCCATTGTACCACGTGCTCAAAATCAGAAGAGAGAGATTCAGAAAGACTTTGTTCATTGTTCGCCTTTGAAGCGTTACCATAAATTGTGGTGTTGTCTGCAGAAATATGTCGAATGATCTAAGAATGGGATTTGGGAGATCATTGATGAAGATCAAGAAGAGAGTTGGGCCTCGGATGAAACCCTGAGGGACGCCAGCGTTGATACTATGAGCTTCTGATTTCTGCCCATCGACGACTATTCTTATAAGCCTATCAGGAAGAAATGATTTAATAATTGAGAAGACATTTCCAGCTATTCCATAGAAGGAAATCTTTATGCCATACCATATCAAAAGCCTTGGATGTGTCAAGAGCTATTGCTCAAGAAACAAAGCCTTTGTTGAGAGATTCACTCATCCTGTGTGATATTACAGTTAGCACATCAGCTGTAGATCTAGCAGAACGGAAACCATACTGCATGTCACTGAGTATTACAATTAGCACATAAGCTGTAGATCTAGCAGAACAGAAACCATATTGCATGTCACTGAGTAGGTTATTTCTGCTAAGGTATTTTAAATTCCGTATAGGTTCTCGAGTTTGGCATAAAGATTCACAAGTTCGAACAGATGCACCTGGAGAATTTGGTGAAAGAATATTAAATACTAGTTCAAATAAAACAAATAATACACATTGTCAATCTTTATCTAAAAACTTCCCAAACAATGTAAGGCCCTTTTCTCGACAAGTGTCAAACAATATTTTACTTTATAAGAAAATTGGGATTTTTATTCATCAAGACGGTCATTAACCCCGTTTCCATCTGACTGGATCCCTATCAACGTCACGGGTTTGCCGACTGGCCTATTTATAGCATCAACGAAGCGTTTCAAATGTGTCTGTCAGGGCGTAACTGACAATATAAAAATATAAAGAAATACAATCTGATCACCCTTTATTAGAGGATAGTTTTCTTTCTCTCTCTCTCTCTCTCTCTCTCTCTCTCTCTCTCTCTCTCTTTCTTTCTCTCTCTCTCCCTTTAATTTTTATGTTTGCTGCTTTATTCTTAATGTTCATGCGATTTTGAATTATATACATGACTAGCAATTTTACTCGTCCCAAGGCGAGTAGAAACATTTTCATACGTAGAAATATGAGTCTTTTTAGATTATATATATATATATATATATATATATATATATATATATATTAATGAAAACAAAGGATGTAGTGTTTACCTGATATTCACAATGGTAAACTTCAAACTAATATAAATAACAGTATTTATATATAGAAAATGTAATCCCAACCGAATTTAAAAAGCTCAATATGCAATATAGAGTAGAGCTTATTATAAGAGAAAGAAAATTAAAACTGTGAGTTGAACTTTACAATCAAAATTTATTGTCCGACTGAATACTCCAAAAACCAATTTACAAAGTCCTTATTCCGCGGAGTTTCTATTTCTGATGAGAATAGCATTCTTTGAAATTCCACGAATTAAGGACATTTTGTCATTTTTGTTTTTGTTTTTTTTGAGTATTCAGTCGAACAATAAATTTTGATTGTAAAGTTCAACTTACAGTTTTAATTTTCTTTCTCTTATAATTTATGTATATATATATATATAAATTATATATATATATATATATATATATATATATATATATATATATAATTTATGTTCGCCTATGTGTGCGTCTGTGTAGAATGTATGACTAGTTAGGTAAAAAAAATGTGCTCGGCTATAGGATCAACAGAAGCTAATATAAATCATTTTATTTAAAGATTATAGTGTGTGCTAGGGCACCCGGGTTTCGTCAATTTGGTCAGGCTGAATTTAGATTAACTTTTAGTAGGTCAAAGAAAGATTCTTTTTCACGAAAGTTTATTAAAAATGGACAAAAACAAATCGGCGGGACTTGGCATTTGTCAATAGACCGAAATGAAAAGCATTTGATAGAATTACGAGACTATTTTAACCAAAAACGTTCAAGTTGTAAAACGATATAAAAATTGAATAAGGAATTTACGGGGTTTCGTGTTTTGTTCTTATCATTCAGCTGAACGTTTCTCATGTTGTTGTGCATTTCTCCCGACTATTTTTTATGAATTTTGAATTTTTCTGGCTTTTGGGAAGAATTGCTCCCTTAGCAAAATATTTTTAAAAATTAAAGAGAAAGAATGATTCGAATATTTTTTTATATTTTGAAATATTCATCTTTTTCTACTGACATAATACATATCAATAATTAAACTTATTAAAAAGAAACGTTTGTTGTTTTATTGTGAACAACTTAAAATGTGTGATTTAATGCGGGCAAAACAGTTGTTTATCCAGCATAATAAATCTACAAACTGGGAAAATTCTATAAAGAAGAACGTTTTCAGAATCTTCAACGTCAGTGGCATGTTGATACTAAACATCGTTACTGGAACATGTGCACACATATGTAGCTAAATTGCGTTTAAATAAACAGTACATTAAAATATAGTTGTATTTATTATTGTGGACTATTTTGTAAACACTTGTTTCCTAAAAACAAGACCCCCATTAACTATTTATTCTTGCATCAAGCATACTGGTAAGTAAAATAACAAACTGCCACCAGCGTATAATGCAATGATCTTTGTGTAGACAAATATAGCTTACAGTGTTTGAGCAGTGTTTATCATTATACACAGTGCCCCGCAAAAATTTACAATACACATTTGAAACTGTCAGTTTTTGTATTTCTAGATTCCAAATGGTAATGAAACTTTTTATAAACATAGAAATGTATTGAAACTAAGATAGGAACAGTGGGAAAAATAAAAAATAACAATTTAATACAACGCGAAGAGAAAACTCAATAATCAGCATCGTAAAAGTTTACAAGATATTTATAAAATAATATCTAGTATTTTGTAGCATAACCGTTAGTATTGATTACAGCAGACGTTTTGAGTAATCTCTTACGAACTTCTTACATGTTTCTTGTGTTATTTTATTCCATTTTTCCACACATATTCTCTCCAATTCTCGCAGATTTTAAGGTACTCTTCTATGGACCTGTAATTTCAATTCTCCCCATAAATTCTCTACAAGATTAAGATCGGGAGATTGACTATGCCACTTTAAAACATTCACTTTATTTGAATTAGATCAATTTTGTGTTAGTTTCGCAGTGTGTTTTGGATCGTTATCATGTTGAAAGATCCAATCTGATTTCAATTGGGACAACTTCACACTTTCTTTAAGGTTTTTCTCCAAGATAGTTCTATAGTGTTTCATTCATTTTTTCCTTTTATTATTTCCACTTTTCCTATACCTCCTGCACTTAAACAACCCCAGATTTTACTGTTGGAATGGTGTTTTTTGACTGGTATTCAGTACCTTTTTTTCTCCAAACTTTCGGTGTTTTTTGGGTGCCAAACAAGGCAATTATGGTCTCATCTTACCAAAGTACGTTATGCCAAAACTCTAGAGGCTTGCTTGAATACTCATTTTCAAAATGAAGCCTGGCACGAACATGCTTTGGCGTAAGAAGGGGAGCTTTACTTGCTGATATAGAGAAGATTTCTTTAAGGTGAAGGGTTCTTGCTAGCTTAATTTTCACTGTTTTCTAAGTCCTTCTGCAGCTCTCCAAGAGCAATTCTAAGCAAATTCATAACTTTCCTTGTTAATTTCAGCACGCTTGGTTATTTTTCGAGAACGACCTGATCTGGCCATCAACTGTTTGGATATTGTTCTATATCCCAATTCACTTTTATGAAGGCATACAATTCATTTTCTGAGCTCTTGACTAATCTGTTTATTCTTTCCCATGATGTGGTTGCTTACAATACGGTCATTAGATAAAGAATGACGCAATACTTTTACTAATTGCTTACTTCGATGTCTATTTGTTGTGGGGCTCAGTTGGGTCCACAAGAACGACACGGGAAAACACATGGTAGGTGGTTTACAAGGGTATTAAGGAAAGATACAATGATATAGAGAAAGATAAAGAGAATAGTAGTAGTTGCAGGTATCAGTAAGATCTCGCTCCCCGAGGTACAATATACGTTAAGATCTCGCTCCACCGTACCAGCCTTAGGAGCTGATTATATAAGATCTGGACGAGTCCATTACGAGGGGGGGATATCCGGTTTCACAACACTATTTCATATTCCTGAACATTCTAGAGCTTCTAAGCATTTTACCATGATAAACCGTCCTAAAATTATTGAGAAATCTAATGAATTTGATATATGTTGTAAACTTTTGCGGTGCTAATTATTGAGTTTTCTCTCGCGTTGTGTTACATTGCTATTTTTTTATTTTTCCCACTTAGTCTCAATATATTTTCTATGTTTATAAAAAGTTTCATTACCATTTGGAAGCTAGAAATACAAAAACTGACAGTTTCAAATGTGTATTGTAAACTTTTGCAGGGCACTATATTTCACCTACCTACTTAGCTGTAGCCAAAATAGAGTAGCGGCAGTAGAGTTTTGATCCCAGCTTGAGGTAGTTGCTGCTCTATCTGCACTGAAGAGTTGTGATACAGCGAAACAGTCTTTCTGCGGATGGCAATATATATATATATATATATATATATATATATATATACCCTTTGTTTTATGCAGTCGTGTCTCTGTATATATGATCTTTTATACAACATAAGGCATCATAAGAACGCCTATGTAAAACTTTCCGCTCTATCACAGCCAGAAAGACGTCCATCATATTCTCAAATCCTGTCAAATCTCTGGCTCTGTCCCTACAATTAACAACACAGATGTCCGTCAAGCGTAAAATGTTTCAGATTTATTAACCTTCTCTGTAAAATGTAAGCCGATGCCAACATAGTTTTATATTCGCATATGTTTTATCATCCAACCAACTCAATGCTTAATGCTCTATGAAATATAAGGAATGCAAAAGGAAAAGTTATAACCTAAAAAAAATGGAATCAAATCGTTGGTTGCTCATTACACAGAATCGACAGAGCCAAAATCGTCGTAAACCAAACAGTTCCGGGTTTACGAAAGATATAATCGATATTCGAACTCTGATTATAAAATTGATCATACTATTATGCATCTGCATGTAAAGTAGAGTATAATTATGTATTTTCCTGTATAGGATTCACTCAAAGGCTAATTAATCGATTATTATGAGTCATCAAGCGTTGTAATGTATTCTGTATTTAGTTTAATTTTGTTAATGCAAACGAATAAAAAAGTGTGGAAGGTCTTTGTTAAATTCATGTGCCTACGATTTTTTGTGAAACTTTAATATGTGTTAGACTTAAATTAATGAATCAAAATTCCAATTTCTTTAGAGATTTCAAGGGGGAATAATATAAGCACACCCCGCTATTTAAAAATTGTAAATATTCCAGATTTGTATTGATTTGGATACAAAGTCAATGAACATCAATTCCCTAGATTTCAATCTCCTTAAGTTTAAGGCGTAATAGCCAGCGAGTATACATGATCATTTTTATCTTAGATGTACTTTTGTATAATGAAGTTCTGTAAAAGGTTTGACAATCACGTTGATATTGGATATCTATGTTATAGCTATTATCGCCATGAAAAATGAAGCTATGTTTAGAACGTGGGGTTCTTAATTTACTGTTCAGAACGTGGGATTCTAAATTTCTTTGTTATATATATATATATATATATATATATATATATATATATATATATATATATATATATATATATATATGAGACAATAAGAGTGGAAAATGAAGTCATAAAAAATTATATATTGGTAAATATAGAATGATTCATTTATTTAATAAGAGTATACATACATTTAGTTGAGAGATAAAGGGGACTCTTTATACCAAGGTATTTCGAAGCCTAATGCTTCTCACTAGAAGAGTAGAGAAGATGCTAGGTAACATAATGGGGATGTGACGTCTAGCGAGGGATTCATCAGAAACGAAATAAATTAATAAAATTATTGATGTTGTTGGGGGCACTATATTGAATTCTAAGATAACGGGGGAGTGTATTATATAAAGTCTAATGTAAAAAGGTGTGTAGGGTTTCTATCATATTCTTAAAGATTGTAGAAAGATTATGTGTTTAAGACTCAAGGGGGTATATGGGTATTGTGGTTCTATTTTATCCATATGTAAGATGTAAGAATCTATGCAGGGGGTTACGCTAAAAGGTTTTTATCGACAGAGGTAAATGCTGTATTTCTTTCTCTCTCTCTCTCTCTCTCTCTCTCTCTCTCTCTCTCTCTCTCTCTCTCTCTCTCTCTCTCTCTGTATATATATATGTGTGTGTGTATGTGTGTGTTTTTTGTTTGTTTGTTCGTGCGTGTGTGTGTGTGTTCTATTGGAATATACGCATATAAGTTATAAGTAGATGTTTTTCCATCGATTGATTACGTAATCGTCGTGTCGTTAAAAACTGAAAATGCTTTATGTTTGTTTCATCCCTAAAAGTTTCAGGCCATCATCATCAATCGGCAAAAAAAACAGCATGAAAACCCGGCGTTTCTCGGAATTGAATGAGGACGACTGCTATATACTAGTCCACTGTGCTCGTAACACTATTTCCCTTCGTATTTACTGACCCCACTCTTCCTGAATTATTGCCTTATATGTTGGACGTAAATTTCATTAAATAAATGTTATGCATTTACATTTTTAGGCGCTTCTCTCCACATGGGTCATTTAAAGATTGGAATATGCAGATATTCGGTACATAGAAGGTAAAATAGAGATTCATGACAATTTCCATAGTCTTCTCCAGTAAAACCCACGTTTTGATTTGATAGCAAGGAGCTGTTCAGAGAACCCAATCCTACATCGACAAAGCACAAAACCGTTTTGAACATAGACATTTAATTCTATACATGCATATAAATAGATATCCATGAGGATCACATAAAAAGAGTACATATTTATACTTGAATTTTACTTTACATATACCATTCCATAATATTTTTATTGCTATGCTTCGTTTTATAAAGATATCTTTTTTATAATTCAATGATATTTTTATAAATTAATTATATTTCTAAAGGACATTGATGACAATAGTAAAGATGAAACGTTGAATATTATATTGGGTTTCAACACATATTATATCTTTGATGCGATTACAAACATAAATACAGCAATATTTTTTACAAGAGAATCACCACTTATCAAGGTCCAGAGACCATTGGAGGATAAGGGATAAAGAGTGTATGGTGATCAAAATGACAATATAGTAATCGTTAGAAGTGTAAATTTGGTAAATTGGATTACTTAAGGAGAACAGCTCATCAAAAACTTGTTTACGTTGGACTTAAAGACAGACATATTGTAGACAGCTGGAAAGCCGGTAAACAGAAAAGAGTTCCATAGATGTGCAGTTCTAAGTAAAAAGCTTTGTTCATAGAATCTACTTTTAGGTTTAGGCACAGATAAAGAATGGGGGAAATTATTGATAGTGTTTTCAGCCAGACGAGTGTTTCTCATGAATGTTTGGCGAGGGGAACCATAGATTGGAACTCAGACGAGCAGCTGCCATGAAAATAATGATAAAGCAGAGACAGGCTCCCAGCATCTCTTCTGTGAGAAAGAGGTTGCAGATAAAAGAAAAGGGCACCTCACTAGGCTACGAAGTCTATTCTGAACTCTGTCAAGGCAGGATAAGCTGCTTCTAGCAGCTTCTGTCCAGATGTGAAACCAATACTCCACCCTTGGACGTAGCTGGCTCTTATACAGGTAGAAAATTTCATCAGCAGGTATATATCTACTGGATCGATAGAAGGATCCCACCATTTTTCCAGCGACCTTAGCAACGGATTGGATGTACGTGTTCCATTTTAGATCAGTAGTAAAGGTCAAGTCCAGAAGCTTGTCCAAACATGGAGTCTCCCCAAGACGAGAGCCATTCATTTCAGTTGATGCCAGATGGGGATCAGAGCGTTGATGATGTAAAGATAGAAGCTTGGTTTTAGATGCATTAAAAATAACCAACCACTTTTTCCTCACTGTACCACATGCTCAAGATTAGAGGAGAGAGAATCAGACAGAACTTTGTCGTGTACGGCCTTTGATGTGCTGCCATAGATGGTAGTGTCGCCAACAAAAATGTCTACGAATGATCTAAGGATGTAGATCAGGAAGAAAGTGGAACCAGTGATGGACCCCTGCGGAACTCCATTATTAATACTATGAGCTTCTGATTTCTGCCCATGAACCTATCAAAGAGAAATAATTTAATAATTGAAAGGCATTTCCAGCTATACCATAGCTGAAGATCTTGTGAAGTTGACCTTTGTCATACCCTCTCAAAGACCTTTGATACGTCAAGAGCAATTGCTCTAGAAAGGAAGCCTCCGTCGAGAGTTTCGCTAATTCTATGAGAAATAACCGTAAGCACATCCGTTGTAGATCTAGCAGAACGGAAACCATAGTGCATGTCACTAAGAAGGTGATTTTTGTTGAGATCGTTGACTACTTCTCTATTTAACACAGATTCAAGTAACGTATTCATGATGCACAGGAGACTTATGGGTCTATACTGAGAGTGAGATTACCGACCGCCTGAATTCTTAAATACAGGACATACCGATGAGATTTTAAATATATAAAAAGATAAATACAGCAACGTCAAGAAGTTAAAGGTGACAAAGTCCTTCTGACACGAACTGGCAACATAACAGTGCCAGGTTCGAATCCAGTTCGTTCCACTGACACATTAACACTTAGAGGGCTTGGCAACTTTCACATGGCCCCTCCAGTAAGTACTACAGGCTTGAAATTTAGTACATAGGGTATTCAGACACGTAGAAAACATTTTAATCGGTTTTTATTTCGAAAAAATGTTGCTAAAGAGTCAAACTTGAAAAATTGGTACGTAGGTGGCATCGGATCTTTACTTGTTTGTCAATTGTTTCAGGAATGCGCATAGCAGATTCCTTATGCTAAGATTAAGTAGGTTTGAAAACACTTTTTACAGTCGTGTTAAGCTGACCTAATGGTTATCGTACTTGACTCATTGTTTTTAGGTTTTGGTTTCGATGTCAGTTCGAGTATTTGTTTACTTACAAGAAGCAAACTGTTTAGAAGAAAACATGATATTCGCATACACATGTCACGGTTTCTGTATGAATTAAAATATAATATTTATGCGTATTTTACGACCGGGTAACTCCGAGCCGCCTGCTAGTATTCAATGAAACTAAAATTTGAAGCATATTAATTGATGTCTATTCTCACTGCTAAAATTCAAAGAAATATCGGAGGTATCTGACTTTTCACTAAAGGATTTCAACCTCAAATTTGTATAAAAGAAAAGAGGTGCAGGAAAAAGAAAAGGGCAAAAACTAAATTAGACTATACATAGTTGTGTTACAAAATCCATAATGATCCATTAATTAGTTTAGAACGAAACTTATACATAAATATACACATACCTAACTTTATTTTAACAGAGATTATAATTATTAAAGATTGGAAATTTCGACTTCCAGTGTACGAGAGTGGCATTATACCAGATGAGTTTATTTGCTGATGGTAATGACCATGCTCTATGAAGGACCCTTTTGAAATGTACTGAAAGCTATGCTAACAAATACAAAAGCCGCATAGTATGAAAATATTACTTGCATAACTAAAGGTATGGTCTTAGAAAACTTTCTAGTTTTGGAGTAAAATCGCGATTATAATGCCTTTAAATTTTAAGATTCCGAGAATATATTTTATTTCATTTCATGTAATTATGTATTAATTTATTTTATGTATTAAGTGCTATCAAAATCAAACCTTACAAAGTTGTCAATGTAGAGAATGCAATTCTTTGTTAACTTACTTAAAGATAAAGTCTAAATAAGGCCATCTTGTGGCAATCTGTTTCAGCAGACAAAACGCGTATGAGTTCCCATTTTTCAAGAAATACTAGCTATTCAGTATGAAAAATTGATTTTGGAAGAAAAATGTCGTTGATTAAAATTGAGATCCAAAAGAACTTTACTTTGTGATATAAATATACATAAATTAGCTAATATACTGATTCACGTCAGAGGTCATATATATTTCTCCTTTGACGATCAAGGCAAAGTTTGTACCTAAAATAAAAATAATAAATAAGTATGATTATTTTAATTAGTAAAAAGTATTTTTGTCTTTAGAAACAAATAGTTATTACTTTTAATCTATAATATAAGTCTCACCTGTCTGCTTAAATGCATGTATGTATGTATGTATGTATGTATGTATGTATGTATGTATGCCTAAAATTTTCGACAGTGGCGAAGGATTTCCACAAGATCGGTATCGTTTTGAAGCTCGCCTCTTCGGACGACAAGTAGCGAAAAATTGGCTAAAAACATTAATTCCTTCACCCTCGACTGGGCACTTTTCTAGAGGGAGGAGTCGCTTCTAAAGTCGTTCCCCCTTTTCGATTTAAACTTACTTCACTTCCGGTTTGGTGATAGTAGCAACAGCAAAGACGTCACGTTTTTTTCACGTTCTTTTCCTCCTTCTCGGTATGGTTCGAGCTTGCCTACCTACTACTACCACTTTTTTTTTTGCTCAACACACACCTCCAAACACCCGAGCAACGCCAGGAACCCAGGCTAGTAAATAAATAAAGTATATCGATAATTAAAAGTGCTGTTTAATTCCTAATTTTTGTCAGCGAACAACATTAGCGGTTTTCGTTTACATACGTTCCAGACGTAGTATTTAATTGGTAGATTTACTTTTTCCACACATGCTACGTTGCTAATAAAACTGAAACAAGGCGCAATACCGCTTTTATAATTGCCGCCAAATTTGTCTATAAATATTTGCATTATGAACAATACATCATATGTGAACGATAATATATGTGTTAGTTGTATCGCTTCTAAAGCTAGACCAACACGCAATCCTGCTGCTTGTGTCATTGCTGACGAGTTTGGTGATTAAGCTTAATTTTCAACCACTTCATAAACAGGCTGTAACAGCTCAATCGTTTGGGCGTTGTCTGAATAATCGGAAGTCACGAAATCACTAATTTAGCTGTTCAATATCTTTTCTTGTGTTATTCATTAACTTCCACATTGCTATAGCAAATGTTTTTTCTTCATATTTACGATAATTAATTAAGCAATCTAGCTTATTTAGGTACAAGACCGTCATTTCAATAAATATGCATAGATGTGTCTTTACTTAATTTTCTTTATTTAACAATTACTTCATTTGATATCTTTATCATTATCAAAATGTGTTAAACATATTCTTAAACAATTTTGCAGGTTTAATATTTCACATAAATTTTAAAGCACTGTAATATAACTTGCAAAATTTAAATTATAACAAGTGACGTACGCATAGTCCCCCGTGAGTTCACAGTGAACGAGGCATAAAAAAATGACAGTTCAGCATTCCCCGCTCTCATTTAGCCCCAAAAGTCTCCAGGAGACGTCAAATCCTGGTGAAAATGAACAAACGGTGAAGCTTTAGGCCTTAACATATGTAAATTTGAGTTCTGCCGCATACAAAAAAAGAAATAACTAAGTCCATCATTTGCCCATCCCCTCTCCATTTAGCCCCAAAAGTCACCAAGGCCTTAACATATTTAAATTTGAGTTGAGCACCATGCAAAACTGCTAAATGAACATACACAGAAAATTTGGGGAAAATATGGTAAAATAGTCCCCAAAATGGAGTGTTTTTATTAACCCTAAAAGAGCCCCTAGGGCACACCCAAGAGTTACCGCGGCGTATAGACAAACAAACTTATATAGAACTTAGTT